>NC_083603.1:32945630-33249747 GCF_029168945.1 Cannabis sativa
CTATACTTTTTTCTATTCTCATGTGCGTGTCTTCACTTACACTTTTGCAGGTTGAGCAATTGGAGCAAGAAGTTGCCCTCCTACATCAAGCCCTCTCTGATAAGAAAGAACAAGAAGCTGCAATGCTCAAGGTTTTATCTGCTTCAGTTTCTAGGAAATGTTCTGTGTTTTTTTCCTGCCTATAAATTTTATGGGTTGTACATATAATAGGTCTTGATGCGGGTGGAACAAGAGCAAAAGGTAACCGAAGATGCTCGAATAATTGCAGAGCGGGATGCAGCTGCTCAGACATATGCAGTACATGTGCTTCAGGTTTTGTTTTGTACTGGGATATCTTGGTTATTTAAGATGATCACTGGCTGCCGTGTTTCTCTGTTTCATTGTTTTATTCTTGCTTTATGAACCAATTTTTATTGTTACTACTATATATAGTCAATGTTATACCTGTTTTTCAAGGTAATACTGTTATACAGGAAAAATATGAAAAGGCTGTGGCTTCACTTGCTGAAATGGAGAAAAGGGTTGTAATGGCAGAATCATTGTTGGAGGCTACACTGCAATACCAAACTGGCCAAGTTAAAGCACATTGTTCTCCACGGTACATCTGTACATGAAAATTGATTTAGTATCTTTTATTCCCCTTTGTTTCTTTTCTTACCCTTTTCTAGGCCAAATCATCTTATGGGTGTGGACTTGAGATTGATTTTGATAAAAGTATCTATGTGGGTTGGGGAGGCGATGTTTACTATAGTCCCTGTCGAAGACCTTCAATTAAAATACTGAACTTTTTTTAAAGAGATAAATCTACCCAAATGTGTAAATGATCTTAGCTTCCATTTTTTAATGTACATGCCATATCCTTCTAGTTCAAATCTTTAGTTCTTTATTCGATGACTTGACACGGCTGTCTGCCATTCTAGGTCTGTGGGAAATCAAGCAACCACTCAGGAGAACACAAGAAGGGGTATTTTGCCATTTGCACTTGGTTGGCGCGACAGAAATAAGGTAATTGTGATCTTTCAGTGAGTCTTGTTAGTCCTATGAAAAAGGCGTATTTTTATGTTTCCAAACAATTTGAAGGAAGTATTTTACCACTAGATATAATTCCCCTTTGTAAAGAAGATATGTAATAGCCCATATTCATGCTCCTTTGACCTTGCCATTTCTCCAAATACATTGTATCAAAAGCTTTGTCAAATTAGAATCCGTTTGTGCATCACAGGGCAAACCATCTAATGCCGAAGAGTCTAGCGAAACTAAATCAACCAATGGAGCAACAGATGTGGTGGGCACTCCTCAGAAGAATACAAGTGAACAAGAGAAGAAAACAAGTGAGCAAGGGCAGTAATGCTGTCTTGTTGAAAGACAGATTGTACTTGATCTGGTTTAACACTTGCCCACTTTTTGTATTGTAAATGTGCATACAACTGGCTTAGGAGCCGATGATATGTATCAATTTAAATTCAAAAGTCACCTTGTTTCTCCCAGGATTTAAAAACTGAAATTCATTGTACATTCAATCATTTTTCTTATGTTTTTTTAATAGATAATAAAGGTGCAGAGATTTTGGTTAAGTAAACTAGCTGACCCTTCTACCAGAAGCTGACATTGGAATTAGTATTACAAAATTTACTTTGGTTCTCCCAGGATTTAAAAATGAAATTCACTGTACATTCAATCAATTTTGTTACCTTTTCAAAAAAAAAAAATCAATTTTCTTATTTGTTTTTTTTAATAAATAATAAAGGTGCAGAGATTTTGGTTAAGCAAACAAGCTGACCCTTCTACCAGAAGCTTAGACATTGGAATTAGTATGTTTTCTTTCATGCTTTTTAGGCTGTATTAAGAGTATTTACAGCTTAAGATGAAGATCGGAAAATCTAGCACATTATGTGTAGCAATAAATAATGTTTTAATCATCAAAATTTACACAACCCTTCATAAAGTTCAATAAAAGGCAGAGCTGTACAACAAAACTCCCAAGGTGAAATCATGTAAAAAAAAAAGACACCTAAGATAGTATAAAGAATGCAAATTTATACAATCAAAAACCACTACTACCCACCTTCTTGGTTTGCATATACATCCAAGACAAAACTAGTAAAAAATTTCATCCCAGCTAAAAAGACAAAAAATGGAGAAGCAAATGTGATTGACATTTTTTTATTCGTATCACAGGAAATTTGCTAACTGTAGAGCGAATGAGATGCAAGTGAGAGAAGCATTCACAAAGGTCTGATCTTTGTATATCATCATCAGCAGCCAGAACCAGTAGTAGGTATTCTTCAAGAGTATGTGGAGTCAATCCTCAAAGCAGTAGGAAGTCTGCATGTATTTCTACATAGCAAAATCACAAAATATTATGTTTTCACATTCACTACCACCATTGTGATTTCTTCTCGCTGTCTCTCTTGGATTTAGGAGTACCGGGCGGAAAACGAGAACTTTGAACTGGTTCAGTATCAGGGTTGTATTTTTGTGTAGCAAGATAAGTCAAAGCAGTGACGACATCAGCTATGACGGGCCGCATATTAGGCTGCTCTTGAACACACATTGCTGCGACAGCAAGAGCTTGGTACAATCCTCTTGCAGGATATTGACCTTGGAGCATGGGATCTGCCATTTGCGAAAACTTCCTCCGGTCTTTAAACAAGGGTCTTGCCTGCAAGTAACCATGTGAGCCAAGAGGAACAACATCTTCATTACTAAAGAAATAGTTAAAGCTAAATTTGGCACAACATCTCATAACAGTCATTCTTATTACATGTTTAGTTCCTCAGAAGAATATTATCCACTAAATGGGGTTTTCTTACCCAAGCAACCAAGTTCTGCTCTCCTGTAGCTCTTGAATTGTCAATTGCTTTCCTGCCTGTAATAATTTCCAGAAGAACTACCCCAAAACTATATACGTCTGATTTCAAAGTCAACTGACCAGTCATTGCATACTCAGGAGCACAATAGCCATAGGTTCCCATTACCCTTGTTGACACATGAGTGTTATCCCCAACAGGCCCGAGTTTTGCCAAGCCAAAATCAGAAAGCTTAGGATGGTACCCTTGATCCAGCAAAATATTGGAGCATTTCAGATCTCTGTATATAACAGGAGGGCTAGCTTTGTCATGTAAATATTCCAATCCTTTTGCTGCCCCGGCTGCAATTTTCATTCTTGTATTCCAGTCGAGTCGTTTCTTTCCTGGTGTAATGTCTGCAAAGTAAGCTTATGAAACTTTAGCATGTGCAAAAGAATAAATAGACAAATGAGGTTAAGAAATGGACAAAATGAAATAGATACCATGTAAATGGTCTTCCAAAGATCCTAGGGACATATATTCATAAACAAGAAGCCTTTGATCACCATCAGCACAATAACCAGTAAGGTTAACAAGGTTAGGGTGATGAAGAAGACTTAACATCAAAACTTCAACCAGGAATTCCCTGTTCCCCTGCAAGCCGTTACGATCAAGTTGCTTGATTGCAACAACCTATACAAAACACACAAAATAACAGAATCCACAGTCAGCTTGCAATACAAACACCGCCCAAAAATGACTCAAATTAAGGTAAACTGAGATAACTATGCCATAACTGGTGGCCATAACTGGTGGCCTCTGTAAATAAATTGGACCAAAACTCAGAAGATGAAAAGCATGAAAAAAAAACATATATTGACAAATTAAGAAGGTAAATTAGCGTCTTAGTTTTTTTCATAAAATGGTAACCGTATTATTGCATTGGACTAACCTGGTTAGTGCTTTCTAAACGCCCTTTGTATACTCGACCAAAACCTCCCTCACCCAAGAGACATTCTGCCCTAAAATTTCTAGTTGCAGCTGCCAACTCACGGAATGTAAACGTCTGTGCTGCAATGTGATCGGATCCTCCATTGCTGGAAGGCTCCTTCTCATTTATGGACGGAGTTGTGTTGTAATTACCTGAGATTGAATAAGTGAGACAATGAAATGATTGAGAGCCAAATGAAGTTTGGTTTTGCATTTATTTAGATAATCAATTTTCATAACAGGGAAAGTACAACCACAAAACCAAAATGATGGTGGAATTGTTCGTTGACAATGGAAATCAGACAATAACAAACGCACACTTGAATTACAAAATTTAGGTACTCATCAGATTTCCAAAGAACAAGAAAACATGGAATAATTTCCTCACCTTTACCATTATGGTTCAAAATCACACACCAGTTCTATTAAGATCCAACTACTAACTCACAAATAGAGTAAGGTAAGTTCTACCATGTACTGCTACTATGAGTATACCTATTGAGTAAACTCGAATGGATTAAGTTTTCGTATGAAATAATGAGGTTTAAAAAATTAAACGAAACCCAGATACCAAAAGGGGAAAGAGATTATAATTTCCCATGAGGTATTATTGACAAACATGTCAAAGGCATTAAAAATTAATACAGTGAAAAAACGAAACAAATGAATCTCTTAGTTCTGATCAATATACAAAAAAACCCAGATACCAAAAACAATAAAGAACCCCATATCTTCATTATTCGAGAAAAACCAGAACCAAACAGAAAAAGGGTAATTTATTAATCACTATAATGAATGGAACCTGTAATCAGTATCAAGCTTTATCGACCTATTATTCAAAAAGAGAAGAAAAATAATAACAAAAAACAAAAAAATAACATGGATAGAGATATCAAAGATTACCTGAAGGGGGTTTGATCTGATCAACTGGGTTTTCCTGCTGATTTATCTTCTTCTTCTTGGTCTTAGCTTTACTGTTTGATTTTCCAGAGCAGGGAATCCAACCCATCTTTTATTTTTATTTGTTAATTTATTATATATTTTTTTCTCTTTCTTATAGAATAAGAAGAAGGAAGATACAAAAGGAAAGAGTAATCTTTCTTATGGGAAAGATAAAAGAAAGAATCAAAGTGTGAAACTCTTCAACCGAACCAATAGCAGACCCAACACGAGCCAGACCAGTGATAGAGTTGTTGTTGTGGCACTTGTCTTGGAAAATTTTGCCTCTTCTCTATTTTTTATTTTTTGTTTTTTAATTTAATATTATTATTATTATTTAGAGTAACTTCTAACGTTTTTACTTTTTTTAAAATTATTCATTACTTTCACTTGAATGATGAAATTCTTTCCTTTCAAAATATAAAATAAAAAAGAGAGAATGATTAAATTCCTTTAATTCAAATGTTTGATGTTATGTTACCCCAAAAAATTGCATTATTACTGATTTAGATCACTTGGGGGTTAATGATTTTAGTAAAAAAAAAAAAGGTTATACTGTTACCATATTATATTGTCTAATTTTTCTGTTTTTAATATTTGATGGAATCATTTATTCTGTTTTGTGTAGGATAAATACATAAATAATGTGTATTTTAGTAATTTATTTTAACTTAAAAACTATTTATCAAAGAATTATGTGGAGAATTTTCACAGGCATACACTACATACTAATTTTTCAGTAATGGTAGAAGAGGGGAAAAAAAGAAAATAGTGAATTGCTTTTTAAAGGGAAAAGAAACGGCATCGTTTTGAATAACATAAATGGGCTAATGATTGTACAATGGGCCTCCCATAAATTATGAGCTGGATATTACCATTAATGGCCCACAATACATGCGTGTTAAATGGATGGCTAGGATCATTTGGAAGGGCCTAAGGTGTCTCCCAAATCTAACCATAGATTTTCTCTCTGTTTATAAAATATGTATATTATATATCTTTTTTTTTTATTCAAATGTTTATATAGTATATAGTAAAATTTTACAGACAGCTGGGCATATGGACCCTCCATTTTTAACTTTTTGTTCTTATTACGTGACAAATATATAGTAGGAATCACGTTTTAATATAAAATAAAAGTCTCTTTGAATTTTCCAAAAAAAAAAAAGTCTCCTTGAATTGAATTGAAGACATTTTCAACTCCACCAACCCTATCCGTAGTGTTGGTTTTGAAACATTTTTGTTTTTAATTTTTTCCCTTTTTTTTTTACGAGAGGGTTTATTGTGGAATATAATTGAACACACTTTTGAAAAATGACTCCAATTCTTTCTACAAAATATTGAAAACTAACATAATTTCATAATTGAAGCACAACAAAATAGAACAATACATGAAAATAAGCCTAATCAATTTCAGTTCCATTTTAAAACAAGGTTCATGAACCAAAGTAGCTCATCTACTTCACCCATTTTAAACTCAATAAATAAATAAATATCATTTTTCTTTATGTGTATACTTAATTGTTTCTGTATACATGAGACTAGAATGATGACAAACTAGGATAAATATATTTGAAAAAAAATTACTGTATATTAAAAATTTCTATAAATACAACACAGGTTCACTTGTTTTTTTTGTAGTAAAAATTCAAAGAATAAAAGTAGGTATTACATTAAATCATAGCTAAAATAGGACCTTTCCACGTCTCTTCTTTATGCTTCACCAAAGCTAGTTATAATTAATCACAACTAATGATATTTAGTGTTTTATCTAACTTAATTGTTCTACTTCCATACTCGTATTATTTTTCTCGATGAACACAGAAAAATACTAAATATCATTAGTTGTGATTAATTATAACTAGCTTAAAGAGACGTGGAAAGATCCTATTTTAGCTATGATTTAATTAGTTGTTTTGGTAAATGTATTTATAGAAATTTTCAATATACAATAATTTTTTTTTCCAAATATAATTATCCTAGTTTGTCATCATTCTAGTCTCACGTATATAACAATAATAATAATAATAATAATAATAATAATAATAATAATAATAATAATAATAATAATGTTATGAGTTGGCTGGCTAAAGATGTGTTTCAAAAAAAGTCAGTAGTCATGTGGTGTGTCTTAAGGGGCCTTAGTGTGAATCTCAGAAGACACAAGATTTGGAGTAGACTTGATCGGCATGTCATGGTTATGTTTTCCTTCATATGTTGTGATGAATGATTTTGGATCGTCTGATGCTCTTTCCACATGCTTCCTCACATTGCATTTCACACTTGTGCATCTATAATAGCTTCTGCTAACACCACATACACACATAAATACATAAAAATATATGTTAGAAGTAATGGTAAAAACAGACCTTTTCTTCTTTTTACGTTACTATATATTTATATAAATATTTTTGCTTTCCAGACTGAATGTCGAGGAGATTTGACATGATTTCAAGCGTGTCACAAAATTATACTTCACAATAAACTATAAATAAAAAAGGTCAGTGTTGCAGAGTTGCATAAAAAAATGGTGTTTTTGCCACAGTTTTATATGGAACAATAAGTGAAAATATAAGATGTTAACCTTGGATATGGATTGCCCTTTACAACTTTCTGTCCATATTTTCTCCAGCGAAAGCCATCCCCTGAAATGTTTTCTAAATCATTTGAATTTTGCATAACTCGACCTTCTTGAATGCCTTCTCCTCCTGATGTTCCTGCTTCATGTGATTGATTCTCACCTTTCCTGAAAGACGCACAAAAATGTGAAATGCTATACTTATTGGAATACGAATACAGTGACTCAAATTTCTTTCTGAGTATTCTTACAAAAACAAAAAATCTTTTGATTCTCTCCTAAAAAGTCTGGTGCAACAACAATTGTAGCAAGCCTTAATTCCGTGTTAGAATAGGATTAAAATTCTCAATCCATAAGCATGAAATTAATCAAAAGCTTTTAGTACTAATCGTTTCACATAGTATTTGTGAGATTTTGTTTTGTTTTATTTACTTTATTGTCTGTTTCTCGTCTATTTTGCTAATAGTATTCATATTATATCACTTGTGTATATCTTTATCTTTGAAGCACAAGAGAGTTTAGTTTACCTTCTTTTATGTCTTGGTTCATCATCTTCTGCCTCAGGTTCAACACTAAGAGAATCATAAAGTTGAGAAGCTTTTCCTTGACAAGAATGTGCTTGTAATACTCCAACTTCCCCTTCACAACATTCGTTCTTTTCATTGAGTTGACTATGCCATAATTGGTGGTTGGCGTCTAGACTGGGGGTGGTATCAGCCAATGCTGGTGTCACAGATGACGAGTTTCGCTTGGCAGGCTGAGGCTTAGAATGGTTGTGTTCACCCTTGTAGACAATTTCAGCAATCTGCCCATCCAAAGATCTCTCAACTTTCTTTTTCACCGCGCAATTTGGATATGTGCACTTATAGTAACTTCGTGGATACTCGCTCCCTTTCACTTGTTTTTGTCCATATTTTCTCCAATTATATCCATCGTAAGAAGGCCTGTCACTATTTGCTATGGAAGGTAGAGATTGTGGATCCTCATCTTCTTGGTTTTGTGGCAGGGACACAATCTTTGAGGGCACAACCATTGTATTACTTTTAGCTCTTACCGAAGCAATCGGGTTTAGATATGAGCTATGCTGTGAAAGAAAACTCTCTTTATCTTGCTGTGAATGTTGAGCTTGAGAATGTATTTGTTGGAAGCTGTTATTGAAGTTTCCCTAATGATCACAAAATAGAAGTTTTTGACTCTTTTTCAAACTAGGCTCTCCACCCAACATTGTAATATTTGAGAACCAGAAAAATATAACAATTGCTATGAATATATATATATACAAGGAGAAGCCCCTTTATTCTTTAATTGCTTTAATTTGGTTATCAATTTCAATTTGTTTCTTTTTTAAAATATATATCTACATATTTATATATTCACGAAAACCACATAATGAAGTTATATAACTTCATCTGCTTTAAAAACAAAGAAGAAAAATTATGTGCCCGACTATTGGTCAGAGTGTTGCTACCCAACACCACCTTGATATTAATTAATGCAATTAAATATTGAGATCGGACACTAAATTGCACAAATGACAATATATCTGTCTAAGTAATGTTGGTCACCAGTTGTCCCCGGTGCCCCTTAGTAATACCCATTCAAGCTACCATCTTGAGCACAAATGTTTCATTTCTCGATCTAAATGCTAATGAAGATCAGAAGAGGAACTCAAACTAACCATGGTTGCCAAAAGTGAAACGGTTGTCTTGGAAACAACTTTTGCCAATGGTTTGTGCACCACAGTTGATCCTCCATCCGGCTTAGAACAGACTGCAGCGCCACAAATCTCGGCGGCCTGCAAGTCATCAACATCACATCACAGAATCAAAGATAAGAACATGATCTCCATAAAAACTATGATCTAGTTTACCTGAGAAGAAAGCAGATCAGGAGCTGCACCGTGCACCGTTGTTGGCTTAAATCTCACTGTCTTCGGTCTAATGGTAGCAGGAACTGCAGCCTCAGAAGATGTGTTTGAGGGGGAAGTATGAAGGGCACCTGCAACAAGTTCTGAGAATGATCTAAAGCTTGAACAAGACGGCCTTGAAGCAACCGGTTTCGAGATAATCGTCCTCTCTGACTCCTTAACATTCATTCTTACAAGTAGTGATCAAATAGTAGTTCTTGAGCATGGTAATGAAGAACCTCGAAATCCAACCATCTTATACTGAAAGTAATGAAGATGAAGCTGTTTTTGCTTCTTATCCAGGCCTGCAGGATATAAAATCATATTTGAGTCAATACATAGAACACTTGGTGTGCAGATATACATTTTGAGTCAATTAAAGTACTCTAAAAGAGTCACACTAATCAAAATGAAAGTAGTTGAAAGAAATTACTAAACCGTTTTCCTTAAGAACAAATTTACGAACTCTAGATTTTTAGCGTGAAAGAGTTAGGCCAAAAATGGTGGAACTACAAGAGGGAAAAAAAAAGAAAAACAAAGTACGAACAAAAATCAGAATGAAATGATAAAATAGTAATGTTTTATCTTTCATCAACATATTAAAATATACATATAGAAAAACCAACAAATGACAACTCCTTGAGTCACTGAAACCACCATAAATGTCTCTCTGAGTGAGTTCACATGGGAAACTAGATGAAAAGCCAAAGAATTTTCTACTAATATGCATAAACAAACAAAGCTAGAAGAAGAAGAAGAGTATTTAGTAGAAGATTATCAAAAAAATCCAGAAATCTTCAAATGAAATACTGTCTATATTATATGCATATACATGTATCATAACGAAAAGAAAAGTAACATATAAATCCAAGAAGATGAACTTGAAAAGAAAGAATTGCATTACCTTAAACAAAGTTATACATATAAATACAAATAACACAGCGAAATTCTGAGCTACAAACAGCACAACACAAACAATTTTTCTAAAGGTTTTGAAGTTTTTCAATCTTCAGCAGTATACACATATGTGGATAGAGAGGGAGAGACACAGATATTTTTATTTTTATTTTTATAAATTTTAGAAAATAAATATATTTTTCATAATCTATTTTTGGGCAAAATATACACAAGCACTAAAAGCTGACTACAAGGAATCCAGCCATGAAACAACTGTTGAGTAAATTGTAAACCATACTTTACTGTGTTCAATAAAAATAATAATAATAATTTTTATTTTTTTTAAAAAAAAATTAAAGTTCTTTGGACTTTGATAAACACTTTCAGTAAATTTTATTCAATTCTTACTCCTTTTTGTGCCTCATAAAACTGTCGGTGACTTTATCAAACAGCCTTATGTTACTGCCATACCAACTAACTGTCTTTTTTTTTTTTTTTTTTTTTTTTTTTTTTTTGTCTGTCCTTGGACTCTTTGTTTGTTTTTCTTTTTTATTTATTTTTCAAAAAAATATTACAAGATTTCATATTTATCTTATAAATATAATTAATTTATGTATTAATATTCTTAAATTAATTTTTTAAATTATTGATTAGTGTGATTTTAATTTGTTAGACTATTTTAAAGATTATTCATGCATTTAGAGTTTTTTTGGAAGACTTTTAGCATATTTTAGCCGGTGAGGTCAGTTTTATAAGGCGAAGCTTAATTATGAATTTTGATAATTTTAGAAGCAAAACTGAACTTGGAGCTCAACGTGAAAGTTTTAGATCTCGTTCTTAGCTTTCTAGAACATCTTCAATCATCTAATTCTGAGTAATATCGAAAGAGTTGTGGCCAAAATACTATCAGTCGTAACAGTAAGAAATTTTTGAAAAAAAGATAGCGAAAATAAAGATAACTTTTCAAGTCGAGTTGCGATTTTTTCAAAAGATGAGTTATCTTTTCTTTTAGTGAGATATTTCATAAATAAAATCCTAAATCTAAGAGAATTCATCTATCTTGAAACTATAAATACAATCCTAATTTTAAGAGGATTCATCTATCTTTCCTAATACTATAAATATGATCTCTTAGACTACAAATTTAATAATTTAAAAAGCTACAAATTAGAGAGAGAGCAAGGAAGAGACAGAGATCGACTTCGAAGTATTCTTTATTCTAGTTCTTTTCTTCTCCTTCTACTATTATTAAATAGTATGATTTTTATTATAATGTCTTAATCAGAGTAATTTTCTTTTAGTTAAGGGTTATTTCAAAACTCAAGACATGAATTCTTAGTTTCTTTATTGAATGTTAATTTCTAGTTTTCAATATATCAAATTGCTTCTATTATTCTATGTTCAATGCTATGATTATTGTTTTAATCTTATTTGGATGGCTACTAAATTAGATTTTACTTTAATCTACCGTCATCTTAGAATTACTATTCACCTAATAGTCTAGGATTTTAAGTGTTTGTGATAAATTGCAATTTTTATTTGTGATGAAAAATAGAACCTAGGTTAAATAAATTATATGCTTCATAGATTTGTTGCTTAAATTAGTCTATCTCCATAAAACTCAATGTTTTATCTAAGTTAAATGAATTGCATGCTTCGTGAATTTACTCATGTAAAAGAGTTAATTATTGAGCACTTCGCCTTGATTACAGACAATAGGAAGATTGGGATAATTGACTGCTTCAGCGTTATCTGTGGGATTAATAGTTTGATTAGAAACTGAAAATTACATTTTTTAATAGGAACTATGAATAATTGTTGTGTTGGGTTTTATGCCCTAATTAAAACTCCATTTCAATGTAATCTTTATCTTTTAAATATCAATAAAGAAGCAGATGTATTTTCATCACTTGTTTGTGTGTCATTTGGTTCATGTTATCATTTATTTGTTTATTTGATTTATAAATTCATCCAAATCTTCTCACATTTATATTCTTGTTTATTGTGTTGTCAGCATAGTGGAAAGTAATCAAGATTATGTGATTAAATATATATTCCTAGATTTATCAGTACACAGGGTTTAACTGATATGATAATCTGCAACATAGTTTACTTGCACCTTGGATAAGTGCTATGTCCTTTCTAGGACATTGGTTAAAGTAAAGCTTGGGTTGGATGCATGGAGTATGCATTGGAAGGGACCGATATTGAACCTTGAATCAGATATATTAAACTTACCGTAATATCTATTCAATTCAATATCACCTAGTTAATCCTAGATCAAATGATCTTAATCCTGATATGGTTAGGTTCGATCTCAAGAGTATTATACATGTTCTTTGATTTGTTAGTTAAGCCTACTTTTTGGTCAGGGTGATACGTACATTTTGGGAACATGGTAGTGCAATTAAGTGGGAGCGCTAAACATAGATATGAAATTTATAGCTTCTATCTAGCACATAGAAGTGAAATGATGATTTCCTTCGAGCTTGGCTAAACAGAGATAAATGGTTGAGTACTCATTTCAGTGATTATGTTTAGTTCACTGAAATATCATTAATTAGTGGCTAAGTATTTTAAGGATAAAATGCATTGAAGGGCGTAACAGTAATTTAATCCCTATACAATATAAATCATCTATAGAGGATCATTGATTATTGGGATTATAACAATGGATAACTAATAGCGTATCTATACCGTGGAACATATAGAGCGTTCTATATAACTGAGAGTGAAATTCCAATTTCTATGTAAATATTGTAAATGCAACATCTAGCTGTTCATTAATTGATGACACCTTAGACTAGTATTTACAATATGAAACAAGAAGATTATGTAAATAAGAATAACTTTGACTCTCGCTAATCGAAACATCGTTGGATTCTTATTTAAATACAAAATTATTCTTATTCCTCTTAGCTTATTCATTTCGAATTAGCTTAAACAATATATCATTGGATGAATGGTTTATAAATCATACAATGTCATTCTATATTTTCTCTTAAGAAATTGAATGACGCACATGATTAATATTCCTGATATTCTACCCCGCAATGATATAAATCCTCAATCTTAAAATCTCCTACTTGTATATATATATATGCTTACTTTAGGCAAATTAGACTTAGAGTTAGATTAGTAGTGGTGGTCCAAGAGAGAAGAATACTCATGTATATTTGGTATAAATTTAAGTCATTGACTTTAAATTTCAGATTCCAAATAGAAATTTCTTATATTTCTATTTCCAGAATACAATACAGTTACACTTTTACAAGTGTTTAATATCCACTTTCTATCAATGGATTTAAACTGTATGTTAAAATATAGAATATGAGTTTAGTATTCTGTGACCAGGATCCACTTACACTATTCTAAGAATTCTTTAATGTAACTAAACCTAAGTCATCAAAAGACAACAACCACATATTTTATAAATCTATGGCATTTGCGTCTTGTTCATAGTGGTTTTGACAAGATCATTTTTCTACAAAGAGTAAATATGCCTATATCCACTGAAAGTATGATCATCTCATTCGCAGATGGATGTACATTCAGGGGTGGATATGAGTTTTTCGTTATGTTCTTAAAACGATCACTCTAGATTTTACCTTATGCAAAGAAATTTGAAATGTTTAAAAAATTTCATGAATTTCTAGCAATGGTGAAAAACCATTAAGGTAAGTGGTTAAAGATCTTGCGAACTGATAGGGGTGGAGAAACATTTGTTAGATATGCAGTTCAAGATCATTAAGTTGATTTTTCAATTATATCCAAACTTACCTCCCCAAAAATTCGATTTGCATATTGATGATTAGTTACTCGTCGTTGCCTAAGTCCTTCTAGGGATATACCCTAGTGATAGGAAAATTTCAGAATGATGGAATGGTTGTGTACTTAGTATAAACCATTACTAGACTCATGGATGACCTAATCTAAATCTTAAGAAAAGATAGAATTGTTAACCAAGGTTTGCATGTTTGTTAACTATTCTAAGTGATTAGGGGTGGACCATCTCATAGTCATTAGATAAGAAAGTGTTTGTTTCAACAAATACTACTTTTCTATGAAAATGACTAAGTCTAAAAACAAAGTAGCAAATAGAGGAGATATTTTTTTTCTTGATTCCAAAAGTGTTCATTCATCTTATACTATACAAGATGATCCCACTGCCTCTATTGTTTTTAACACAACTGGAAGAGGAAAATACCATTTAGATTCTTAGACAAAAGTCACGGTACCTTGTCGTAGTGGGAGAGTTTCAAGGAACTCACCTTGTTATGACTTAGAAGACACTTGTGATAAAAAAATTCATTGTGAGTTTAAACAAGTAATGGATTGTCAGAATAAGAAACTAAGAAGTAAAGCCAAGAGAACTATGGTTAAAACCATTCATGTGGAACAACAAAAAGTTTTCTATTACAAGGACATAAAAGGAAATTTCGTTAATAAGTCTATTCAATGGACTTAACAAAACTTTCTGTTCCTAGTATTATAGGTTTGAGTTTATCTACACCTATGGTTTGTGGTATGCGTGGTGATTCACTTACTCTAATGCAAGCAACTTACTTTAGTAAGATGCTAAAGAATTTTCTTTTCTAGTGGCTAAATCTATAGAAGCCTTTCGACTTCTGGACATAGATTTTACTTATCTAAGGAAAAGTCTCTACTATTCTAGAAAAAATAAAGCCATGAAAGAATTTCTTGAATCAACAGTGAGAGGTCTCAGATATGCTTTAGTATGCCTTAGACCAGACACCTGTTGTTGAGTGGGAGTAATGAGTAGGTATCAGATTAGTCCAGAAAAGGAACACTGGAAGACAATCAATTGAATCTTAAGATTAAGAAGAGGAACTATATGTTAGTCGATAAGGGTGTATTTAATACTCTTAGACTACACCAAATCATATTTCTAGACTTGCCTTAGTGCTTGAAAGTCTGCTGATGAGATGGTGATTACTCTGGGGGTAGAGTAGTGATTTTGGAGAAGTGTAAAAACCTATCTGAAATCTCTAAGTCTACCAGAAAGAGACTGAATGTTAAAGTTGCAGGAAATGTACTTATTCAGTCTAAGGAAAGTTCTATACATTTTTAGCATTGTTCTAATATTTCTTAATTACTAGTGTTACTTCCTGACTAACACAAAAGTAGTTGCCAATAGTAAAGAATCCAGTATCCCTAGAGGAGTTGACATATAAAGAGGAATTACACAATATTAAGGATTTTGTGATTAATGAAATATAATGGTGGAGAAAAGGTTGTATTCATTCAACCTGTCAGATCCTATTACGGAGAGTATACTACATACTACACTTGATTTGTATATCGGGGTGTTGAGATTATTTGAAATGCACTTTTGTTTTATATTAGTGCAAGTGGGAGTTTGTTGGGTTTTGTTCCCTAAATAAAACTCATTTCAATATAATCAGATTTACTAGTTAATAAAGATTAGAAATAACATTTTAATGTTGCATGGTTCACATGATTTGTTTCATGATTATTGTTTAATGTATAAATTCTTTTAAGTCCAGAACATATTTATTTATTTGTACATGATTATAGTATTGTCAGCACAGTAGAATATAATCATGATTATATGTTTGAAAGTTTAATTCCCTGATTTGTCAGTTCACTGGATTTAGAGTGACATGGTAATCAACGATAGGTATTCTTACACCTTGGATAAGTGTTATGTCCTTTCCAGGGCATTGGCAAAGTTTAGCAGTATCGAATGTATGGAGTATACATTGGATGGGACAGATATGGAACTTTGATTAGATATGTTAAATTTACCGTAATATCTATTCAATTCAATATCACCTAGTTGATCCTAGATCAAATGATCTTAATCCTGACATGATTAGGTTCGATCTCAAGAGTATTATACATGTTCTCTGATTTGTTAGTTAAGCCTACTTTTGGGTTAGGGTGATACGTACATTTTGGAGCAAGATAGTACAATTGGGTGGGAGTGCTAATCATAGTTATGGAATCTATATATTCTATAGGTATTTAGAAGTGAAACGATGATTTCCTTCGAGCACTACTACAAAATGCCTTAACACTCATACTTGTGAGATTGAGTTTAGAAGAACTTTTATTAGAGGCATTGAGATAGAATACTACATTGTCTTCATATGAATTTACTATTTAGCTATTGATGATGTTAGAAGATAGGACACACCAATATGTATATCATGTATATTTGTTCTGACTTGAGTTTTCTTTGCAGGTAACAAAGTGAACAATATTGACGTTTACACCCCATGGTCTAATTTGAAGAAAACAGCATCCATGGATGTTAGCCAAGTTAGTTTCTACAATTCGAAGATGGTGAGCTATATGTTAGAGGGTGTTCCTTTTATGTTTGTTTTGGTTTGATTGCAAATGTGAAGTGATATATTTAAACCATTGTGAGTTCTTATAGCTAATAATAAAAATTCTTAGGTATATTAAAGAATTGATGTGGTATTGTATTTATTTGGTTTCAGTTTTTTTTATTATTTTTTTTAAAATATTTTTGCTTCAGTTTATAACCGAAGCAAAAAAACGATTAGCGTCGGTGCACTGATTTTTTGCCTCGGTTATGAACTGAAGCAAAAATATTTTTTTTGCTTCGGTTCATAACCGAAGCAAAAAATCAATTAGCGTCTGTTCATAACTGAGGCGAAAAAAAAATATTTGCGTCTACGGTTATAATGTCGGTTGGACCAACTGAAGAAAATACTTTATATGTCACTTAAAAACTGAAGCAAAAAGCCCTTTTTGTAGTAGTCGAGCTTGCTAAATAGAGATAAATGATTGAGATCTCATTTTAGTGATTACATTATTTCACTAAAATATCATTTATAGGTGGAAAGTGTTTTAAGGATAAAATACATTGAAAGGGTATAACGGTAATTTTATCCCTATGCAATGTAAATCATCTATAGAGGATCATTGATTATTGGGATTATAACAATGGATAATTTATAGCGTATCTATATCGTGGAACATATAGAGTGTTCTATATGACTGAGAGTGCAATTCTAAGTTCTATGCGTGGATGCAATAGACTATGTCTAGTTTATGAATTTTCACTAAGCAAGGGCAAAATTGTGAAGAAAAGAGATTCTATGTCTTATTTATTAATAGAAAGACTTTATTAAGTCTAATTAATAAATTTATTAAATGATAATATTATTTAATAATTAATTTTTAGTTATTAAATAATTGGATTTGGCATTTAAGTGGTTAAATTAGAAAATTGGCGTTTTTGAGAAAATGGGATGGAAAAATGACAAAATGGCAAAAATACAAAGTGGGCTCATTATCCAATACATGGCCGGCACTTAGTGTGATTTCACCATTTATTTTTCTATTATTTTAATGCTAATTAAATCTAACCTAAACCTAGGTGGTTACCTATAAATAGATAGTGATGGCTCACATTCACACTTAACTGTCAGATGAATTTCACTTTCAAAAAAATGAGCCTCTTTCTATTCCTTAGGCTGAAACCAATTGTTCCTCTTTTCTTCTTAAATTTTATTCAGCCTTGGGTGATAGAGTGAGTGCTCACACACATCAAGTGGTATGTCAATCATAGTGTGTAAGACTGTGAAGAATCCAATCAACAAGAAGGAGAATCAGCATCAAGGAAGGAGAGAAAGAGATCCAGGTTCAGATCTTGACAATGCTCTGCTACAGAAAGGAATCAAGGGCTAGAGATCTGAACAGAAGGAGTCATTATATTCCACTGCACCCAATGTAAGGTTTTCTTAAACCCTTATGTGTTTATTTCATTGTTTTAGAGATTCATATTAGGATGTTAATGAAACATACTTGTTAGTAAATCTAGGTCCTGGTAAAATAATTCTAACATAGAGATCTGAGCGGAAGGAGACATTATATTCCGTTGCAATCACTGTAAGGTTTCTTATACTTTATATGTGTTTATTTCATATCGTTTTAGAAGTTCAGATTTAGGATGTTAAATAACTTACTTGTTAGTAAATCTAAGATCCTGGTAAAATAATTCCAACATGTTGAGGGTGGCGAATAATCTTTAACTAGTTTCTCATATCGTAGTCTCACTTTAAATTTGTTTTCTTTAATTTTTATTATTGCTATTTTTATTCTATTAATCAAAACCCCCCTTTAATTTCTATTTAATAGTGAATTATAAAGTAATCATAGTCCTCGTGGGATTGACCCTTACTTACAATTATACTAAAATAATTGGATTTATTGGAAATAAATATTTAAAAATTTGTTGTGGCTTATGACACACATCAAATTTTTGGCACCGTTGCCGGGGAATATTATTTTATTTTATTATTTATATTTATTTTTTAGTATTTTTATTTTTTAAAAAAATGTAGAAGAATAAATCACTAGAAAAAAATTTAAAAAAAAAATCAAAGCAAAAGATATATAGTTAGAGAAAAATTTATTAGAGAAAAAATTTAGATTTTTTTTTTTGAAAATAAATTTAGATTTTTTAAAAAAAAAATTGAAAAAAAAAGTTATTTTATTATTCATATTTAATTTTTGTTACTAACTTGTTCTTCTAGTTGTGGTTTTAATTTTCAGATCTTCCTTTAGAAATATGGCGATGTACAATCAACAATATTATGATCCATATTATACCTCGCCACAAGTGTATCAATATGATCCCTACTACGATACTTACACATACAATCAACAATGGGGAAATTATTCTAGCACTTCCTACAGTGGAATCAATCAATATATTGAACCAACTTCTTACTATCCTCCTGTAACACCACAAGATCAAGATCATTCTCTTATTGATCTACTCAACGCTTTGGAGGCTTCTACTACTCGGATGGAACAGTATAATGCACAATTTGAACAACCTACTCATGTTGCACCATATAGTGAAAAGCCAATTACTGCTGAGGTGATTGAAATGTTAACATCTAATACCTTGCAGTTTCAGCAAAGCGTTCATGAAACTATGCAGAGCCTTCAACAATCTCTACAAAAGTTAGAGAATCTTGTGGAGTCAAGGGAAACATCTACAAGTAAATATGAAATTTAATGTTCAAACACTATGCCTTTACAAGTAGAGAGTAATCCAATAGAGAATGTGAGTGGCATCACTATCCAAAGTGGTATGCAGCTTGAATCACCACCACACCAAGAAGTTAATGAATTGATTCGAAGTCATGAAGTCAAAAATTCATCCCTTGAAGAGTCATCTCCACCAAAAGTTGAATCTCTTACTTTAGTTGGTCCACCATCACTGAAAAAGCCATACAAACCAATTGTACCAACTTATGTCACTCCTCCACCTTTTCCAAGTAGATTGAAAAAATCTAAGAAAGAGAAACCCATCAAGGAGATTCTTGAAACTCTTCCAAAAGTTGAGGTAAAAATTGTTGAAAATTATTTTACCAGGATCTTAGATCTACTCACAAGTATATTGATTAACACCCTAAATATGAACTTTCTAAAACGATGAAATAAACACATATAAAGTTTAAGAAACCTTACATTGGGTGCAGCGGAATTGAATGACTCCTTCCGTTCAGATCTCTAACCCTTGTATCCTTTCTGTCGCAGAGTATTATCAAGATCTGAACCTGGATCTCTTTCTCTGAATCTTTGATGCTGAAACTCCTTTTGCTGAAAATCTTTCTTCACGATCTTCCTCACTATGATTGAGGTATTGCTTGCTATGTGTGGGCACTACTCTAATCACTAAGGGTTTCGAAATATTCAAGGAAGAAGAGAGAGAGAGAGTGGCGGCCAAGGTAGAGAGAGAGGCTCAGGTTTTTCTGAATGAAAAGTGTAATTTTCCTGAAGCCTTCACTACCTATTTATAGCATTCCACTAGGGTTAGGTTTGAATTATTTGGCATTAAAATAATGAAAATATCAGAGGTAAGACTCCTATAAAGTGGCCGACCAAGGCTTATTGGATTTGGGCCTCACTTTTTACAATTTTGCAGTTTCATCACTTTTGTATCTGATTTTCTCAAATAGGTTTTTACACTTCTCCAAAATCACTATTCCACCCCCAGAGTAATCACCATCTTATCAGCAGACTTTCTAACACAAAGGCAAGTCTTGAAATCTGATGTGGTGTAGTCTAAGAGTTTTAAAATACACCCTTATTGACTAACATATAGTTCCTCTTCTTAATCTTAAGATTTACTTGATTGTCTTCCAATGTTCTTCTCTTGGATTAATCTGATACTTACTCATTACTCCCACTCAACAGCAGTTGTCTGGTCTAAGGCATACTAAAGCATATCTGAGACCTCTCACTGTTGATATAAGAAATTCTTTCATGGCTTTATCTTTTCTGGAATAGTTGAGACTTTTCTTTAGATAAATAAAATATATGCATAGAAGTCGAGAAGCTTCTATAGATTGCCATTAGAAAGAAAATGCTTTAGCATCTTACTAAAGTAAGTTGCTTGCATTAGAGTAAGTAATTACCAGGTATACCACAAGCCATAGGTTTAGATAAACTCAAACCTATAATACTAGGAACAAGAAGTTTTGTTAAGTCCATTGAATAGACTTATTAACAAAATTTCCTTTTATGTCCTCGTAATAGAAAAATTTAGGTTACTCCATGTGAATGGATTAAACCATAGTTCTATTGGCTTTTCTTCTTAGTTTCTTATCTTGACAATCCATTACTTGTTTAAACTTATAATGGATTTTAATCACTAGTGTCTTCCAAGAAGGTGAGTTCCTAGAAACTCTCCTACTACGACAAGGTACTGTGAATTATGTCTAAGAAAACTAAATGGTATTAACCTCTTCGGTTGTGACAAGACAATAGAGGCAGTGGGATCTGTTGGGTTTTATGCCCTAAATAAAACTCATTTCAATATAATCAGATTTACTTATTAATATAGATCAGAAATAACATTTAATGTTGCATGGTTCACATGATTTATTTCATGATTATATGTACATAATGTATAAATTCATCTGAAACCCTTTTCACATACTTGATCCTGTTTATTGTGTCGTCAACACATTGGAAAGTAAACATGACTATGTGAATAAAGTTTCCTAGATTTATCAGACATAGGGTTTTACTGATATGATAATCTACAACAAGAGTTTACTTGTATTTGGAGAAATACTATGTTCTTTCCAGAACATTGGTTAAAGTAAAGCTCAGGTTGGATGCATGGAGTATGCATCGGAAGGGACCGATATTGAACTTTGACTTAAATTTAATTAAACTTACCGTAAAATCTATTCAAGTCAATATCGCCTAGTTGATCCTAGATCAAATGATCTTAATCCAGATATGATTAGGCTCAATCTTGAAAGGCTATTCGTGTTCTTTGATTTGTTAGTTAAGCCTACTTTTAGGTCAGGGTGATACGTACATTTTGGGAACACGGTAGTGCAATTGAGTGGGAGCGCTATCATAAACATGGAATCTATAGCTTCTATCTGGCGAATAGTAAGCAAAGGATGATCTCCTTCGAGCTTGACCAAACGAACATAAATGGTGGAGTACTCATTTCACATAAGCTGAAATATCATTTATACGGGGTCAAGTGTTTTAAGGAATAAATACATTGTAGGGTGTAACGGTAATTTAATCCCTTTACAGTGTAGATCATTCATATAGAGGATCATTGATCAAATTAGGATTATAACAATGGATAACTAATGATGTGTCTATATGGTGGAACATATAGAGCATTCTATATACTGAGAGTGCAATTCTAAGTTCTATGCGTGGATTCAACGAAGAATTAATAAGTTAGTGAATTTTAGTGTTAAATTCTTGATCTACTTATTGGAAGCTCGGTTATATAGACCCATGGTCCCCCCACTAGTTGAGATAATATTGCTTGTAAGACTCATGTAATTGGTTTTGATTAATCAATTATAATTCACGAATTAGACTATGTCTATTTGTGAAATTTTCACTAAGTAAGGGCGAAATTGTAAAGAAAGAGTTTATAGGGGCATATTTGTTAATTATGATACTTTGTATGGTTCAATTAATAAATATGATAAATGACAATATTATTTAATAATTATTTATAGTTATTAAATAGTTAGAATTGGCATTTAAATGGTTGAATTAGGAAATTGGTATTTTTGAGAAAATCATATACCAAAAGGTGTTAAAATTGCAAAATTGCAAAAAGCAAGGCCCAATCCACTATGTGTAGGGCCAGCCACTTTTGTAGGAAATTTAAACTGATTTTTTCATTATTTTAATGCCAAATAATTCAAACCTAACCCTAGTGGAATGCTATAAATAGATAGTGAAGGCTTCAGGAAATTTACACTTAAATTTTCTATTTTTCCTTCGCAGAAAAACACGAGCCTTCTCTCTCCCTATCTTTAGCTGTCACTTTTTCTCTTCCCTCTTGAGAATTTCGAAATCCTTAGTGATTACAGTAGTGCCCACACACATCAAGTGATACCTCAATCATAGTGAGGAAGATCGTGAAGAAAGATCATCAGCAAAGGAGTTTCAGCATCAAAGATTCAGAGAAAGAGATCCAGGTTCAGATATTGATAATGCTCTGCTACAGAAAGGAATCAAGGGCTAGATATCTGAACGGAAGGAGTCATTATATTCCGCTGCACCCAATGTAAGGTTTCTTAAACTTTATATGTGTTTAATTTATCGTTTTAGAAAGTTCATATTTAGGATGTTAATAAACATACTTGTGAGTAGATCTAAGATCCTGGTAAAATAAATTCCAACAACTGGCCTCAGAGCCATGGTAATTGATTTACTTACATGTAATTTGGACTTTAAAACGATTGTTTGTATGTTCTTTGGATGGTATCATGTTGTATTGAGTGTTATTTGATGATTGATTGATGTTTGTGAAATTTTCGTGAAAAATAATTGTGATTTCGTTTCTGGAATTATTTTTATTGGATAGTATGGAAAAAATTAAGCAAGTTAGCCTTTTACAGAACTCAATTTGGATTTTATTTGAATTAGTTATGATTTTTTGAAGATTTGACAAAATCGGAAATTTGTCTTGATAGTTTCGCGATCGCGTAACTGTCCGTACAGTTTCGGATTTTTTCCTTTTTCTTCAATTTTTCATACTTTTTCATGGAATTAACTTCCAATTTTTTGTATGGTTTTGTATATATACTATTACTATTCCTAATTCAATTCTAATTATCATTTTGAATTAATTTAATTTTTTTTTAAATTAATTCAAGATATTAGTGTAATTTGAATTCGAATAGAATTAGTATTTATCTTTTTGCTTAAAAATCTATCTTATTTTAAAATTTGATTATATCTTATCTTATTTTAAATTTAAAAATAAGATATTTATAATTATGTAATTTTTAAATGATATAAGATATTTTGCTAATTTTTTTTAAATTTTGTTATTTTATTTATTTAAATTAAATTTAAAATTTGAAAAAGATATTTATTTATCTTTTCTAATTTTTTATTTAATTTTTATTTATAAAATAACATTTAAAATTTAAAAGTAGTTAGCAAATTTTTTTTTGAAATGATATTTAGGTTGGTTGAAACCTAATTTTTCAAAAATTGTAGGTTTAATTTTAAATTTAAATTTTTTTTAAAAAAAAAAAAAAAAAAAAAAATTTCGAATTTTTCAAATTTTTTTTAAAATTTTTCGAAAAATTATTTTTTATTTAATTAATTATTTTCGAAATTAAATATTTAATTTAAAATTAAATAAATCCTACATCCAACTATCCAACTAACCTTGTTGCAGGAGTATGTGTTTTAGCTTATGTGTAAGTTTTTTAAAACCTATTATTACTTGATTGCAAATAGCCATGGTTACTTTTTGCCGCATCTAATGATCCGATGGCTCCCTTGGTCAAGTTAATAATTTGTAACGGAGTAAATTTTACAATCTTCTTTCATCTGTGTATGACCTAGCAACATGATAGGACCCATCCAAAGTGTGCCTGTGTGAGCCTATGTGTTTAATTTTATTATAGATGCATATAGGTTAATGTTGCTAAATAAAATGTCATAGTCATTGATAGATTTTATTTAGGCCCATTTAGTTTTGGGCTTATTCAATTAATAACAGTTGTTCTTATTAAGGTTAAATTCCTCTCTTTTGGGCCTTGTGTGAGAGTTGGGAGCCATAGAAGTGGGTACGACATACTGAACCCAGACTCCCCTCACACAAACCACCCCAATTGTGAAGGCCCATTTGCCTGATTTGAATGACTGTACTAGGTTAATTAAACTAGTTTAACCTAATAAAATTGATTAGCAACATAATTAATTTCATTTATTTTGAAATTAATTTAAGAAAAATATAGTTTAAGGAATTTTATATTCTAAGCTAAACTATATGTATTTTCTTGTATTTAATTAAATATAGAATTATAACCATCTAGATTCTTTCTGGAACTTAATTTAAATTTTTCATTAAATATTCCTATTTAAGTTGATATTTAGTTATCTTCAACTAACCAACTTAAATCTGAATATCTTTTGAATTCAAAATTTCAAAATTAAGTTGAGTAATTTTAGGCATTGGTTATTAAGATTCTTTAGATATTTTTTAAGTTAATATCTTTTCGAATATTAACTTAAAATAGAATATTTTCAAATTAAGTGGTTACAACTTAATTTTTGATATTTAATTAAATTTAAATTTGAAAAATATTTAAGTTCTAGATTTTTTCTAGTCAACTTAAATTAGATATTTTTTCAAATTTTGTGGAAAAGATACTTAGTCAAATAAGATATTTTCTAGATAGTTATTTCTAGACTACTTATTATTTCTAATATTAAATAGGAAATATTATACATTGTGAAATTAATTATTTATTAATTAATTTTGGTACAATTTACTTTAAGTATATTTTTCCTAGTATTAAACTAGAGATTAATAATTAAGTCTTCTCTACACTTAATTATTTATTTCTTGAATTTAATACATTTAATTAATTTGAAAATTAAATATCTAAGTTGATTTTTATCATCATACTTAAATATTTCTTTTTCATGACATTTAATTAAATAGAAAATTATTTTTAGTTGAAATTTAATTTTTCAACTAAATTTAAATAATTTTCAAAATATATTTTTTCTTTATTTTATTAATCAATTTTTTTTCGAAATTGCATTTCTTAAATGCTAGAATTTCGAATTTTATCTTGAAAAATAGATTAAGTTGTAAATTAATTATTTATTTTAATTAATTTTGGACCAACTTAAATCAATGATTTTTTCATTTATTGATTAATTTAAAATAAATTGAATTAAAGTATATTATTAGAAATTGAATTAATTAGTCCTAGATAGGTGATATTTTTGCTTGAAGTATTTTTCTAGTGTATTTAATTAAATAGAAAATTAATATTTAAGTTGATTTTCATCATCATACTTAAATATTTGAAATTTTTCTTATATATTTAATTAAATAGGAAAATTATATTTTTTTTGTTGTAAATTAATTTTATTAATTAATTTTGGGCCAACATTAAATTAGAATAATTTTTCGAGGATTTATTTTTTATTTTAATATGCATTTTTCGAAAATTGTATTATTATATACTTTAATTTTTCGAAATGCAATATATATTTATAGAAAATTAAATTTGAGTTGTAAATTAATTTAAATTAATTTTGTAACAACTTAAATATTTTTTTCTAAATATTTATTGGAAATTATTACTAAGATGGAAATAATTCATGTTATTTTCATATCCATCTAAGTAAAATTTATAAATATTAAATTAAAATTTATATTTAGAATTTTTCATTCTAAATTGGAAATTTTAAATAAATAAATATATATTTAAAATAAATAGAATAAATAAAGAGAATAAAAGAAAATACAACTCTTTTTAAATAATGAGCTTTATTATCAAGAGACATTCGATCTCCATTGTGGGTTTTACACCGCGTTTGTTTTAGTGAGTAATCCTCCCTAATGGAGGAACGTTCATTAGCAATTTCGCACCGTTTAACCTCGCATGATAAGTAGTTTGTAAGTGTTTTGTATGGTATGGATCACCCTAATGGTGGCGACCATACTTGACTTGCAAATTATGAAACAATGGTGGAAGCTCATAAGATAGAATTGCCTTGACTCTCGCCTAAACGGGACAACGCTGAATTCCAATCTTGATCGAATAAAAGGTTGCTAGAATGTTTAACATTTTAGACGAGCTGACAACTCTATTCAATGAATGGTAGCTTTGACTCTCGCCTAAACGGGACACTGATATCAGTTTGTTGAAAACCTTGGAAATTATTTAGGATTGTAAGTTTTAGTATTTTCACTTGTCATTCCTACTTACTATATGTTTATAATTTCTGAATTGTGTATGAATTTATATTGAACCATGTTATTTTCTGTTATTAAGTTGTAGTTTAATTTCGAATCTTCATTGTTGGTCTAACTTGGCTTGTTTATCTAATGAGATAAATCCCTAGTGGATTTTCACCATTAGACATACATAATAGTGTTAGATCTCGAAAGATAAATATTGTATATGCGACATCTAGCTGTTCATCAATTGATGACACCTTAGACTAGTATTTTTACGATATAAAACAAGAAGATTATATAAATAAGATTACTTTGACTTTCGCTAATCGAAGCATCGTTGGATTCTTATTTTAAACGAAATTATCCTAATTCCTCTTAGCTTATTCATTTCGAATTAGCTTTCAAATATATCATTGGATGAATGGTCTATGAATCATTTCATGTCATTATATTTTCTCTTAAGAAATTAAATGACGCATATGATTATAACCCCGAAATTCTATTCCCAATTGATATAAATCCTCAATCTTAGAAATCTCCTACTTGTATGGGCAAATCTGACTTAGAGTTTGTATTAGTAGTGGTGGTCCAAGAAAGAATTACTCATTAAATTTGGTTGAATTTAAGTCTTTGACTTTAATTTTAGATTCCAAATAGAAATTTTCTTAAATTTCTAATTCCGTAATACAATACGGTTACACTTTCTCAAGTGTTTAATATCCATCTTTTATTAATGGATTAACAGTGAATGGAATGTGAGTTAGGTATTCTGTGACCAGGATCCACTTGAAGTATTCTAAGAACTCTTCGATGTAACTAAACCTATGTCATCATAGACACTACCACATTTTCTTAATCTATGGCATTTGTATCTTGTTCATAGTGGATTTGACAAGATCAATCTCTGCAAAGAGTTAATATGCCTATATCCATGAAAGTAGTTCATCTCATTCACAGATGAATGTACATTCAGGGGTGGATATGAGTTTTTCGTTGTATTCTTAAAACGATAACTCTAGATTATACCTTATGCAAAGAAATTTGAAATGTTTGAAAAATTTCATTAATTTCTAGCAATGGTTAAACACCATTAAGGTAAGTGGTTAAAGATCTTGCGAACTGATAGGGGTGGAGAAATAGTTAGTAGATATGCAGTTCAAAGATCATTAAATTGATTTTTGAATTATATCCAAACTTACCTCCCCAGAAATTTCGAGTTGCATGTTGATGATTAGTTACTAGTCGTTGCCTAAATCCTTCTATGGTAATACAATTTCAGAATGATGTAATGGTTTTATACTTAATGTAAATCATTACTAGATTCATGGATGACCTAATCAAAATCTTAAGAAAAGCTAGAACTGTTAACCATGGTTTCTTAGCTATTCTAAGTGATTAGGGGTGGACCATCCCATTGTCAATAGATAAGAAAGTGTTTGTTCAAACAAATACTACTTTTCTAAGAAAATGACTAAGTCCGGAAAAACAAGTAGCAAATAAAGGAGATACTTAATTCTTGATTCCAAAAGTGTTCTATCATCTTATATGACATATGATGATCCCACTGCCTCTGTTGTCTTGTCACAACCGAAGAGATCAATACCATTTAGTTTTCTTAGACATAATTCACGGTACCTTGTCGTAGTGGGAGAGTTTCTAGGAACTCACCTTCTTATGACTTGGGAGACACTAGTGATTAAAATCCATTGTGAGTTTAAACAAGTAATGGATTGTCAAGATAAGAAACTAAGAAGAAAGCCAATAGAACTATGGTTTAATCCATTCACATGGAGTAACCTAAAGTTTTCTATTACAAGGACATAAAAGGAAATTTTCGTTTATAAGTCCATTCAATGGACTTAACAAAACTTCCTGTTCCTAGTATTATAGATTTGAGTTTATCTAAACCTATGGCTTGTGGTATACCTGGTAATTACTTACTCTAATGCAAGCAACTTACTTTAGTAAGATGCTGAAGCATTTTCTTTCTAATGGCAATCTATAGAAGCTTCACAACTTCTTAGGTATAGATTTTATTTATCTAAGGAAAAGTCTTAACTATTCCAAAAGATAAAGCCATGAAAGAATTTCTTATATCAACAAGTGAGAGGTCTTAGATATGCTTTTGTATGCCTTAGACCGGACATCCGCCGTTGAGTGGGAGTAATGAGTAGGTATCGCATTAATCCAGAGAAGAACATTGGAAGACAATCAAGTAAATTTTAAGATTAAGAAGAGGAACTATATGTTAGTCTATAAGGGTGTGTTTAAAACTCTTAGACTACACCATATCAGATTTCGAAATTTGCCTATGTGCTAGTAAATATTTCTGATAAGATGGTGGTTACTCTGGGGGTGGAATAGTGATTTTGGAGAAGTGTAAAAACCTATCTGAATTCTCTAAGTCTATCAGAGAGAGACTGAATGTTAAAGCTGCAGGAAAGGTACTTATTCAGTCTAAGGAAAGTTCTATACATTTTTGGCATCATTCCAAATTGCCTTAAACTACTAGTGTTAATTTCCTGATTAACCAAACGTAGTTGCCAAAGGTATAGAATCCAGTATCCCAAGAGAGTAGACATATAGAGAGGAATTTCACATTATCAATGATTTTGTGATTAAAGGAAGAGTAATGGTGGAGAAAAGGTTGTGGTTAATTCAACCTTTCAGATCCTATTACGAGGAGTTTACTACTACTACACTTGATTTGTATATCAAGGTGTTGAGATTATTTGAAACGCACTTTTTGTTTTATATTAGTGCAAGTGGGAGTTTGTTGGGTTTTATGCCCTAAATAAAACTCATTTCAATATAATCAGATTTACTTATTAATATAGATCAGAAATAACATTTAATGTTGCATGGTTCACATGATTTATTTCATGATTATATGTACATAATGTATAAATTCATCTGAAACCCTTTTCACATACTTGATCCTGTTTATTGTGTCGTCAACACATTGGAAAGTAAACATGACTATGTGAATAAAGTTTCCTAGATTTATCAGACACAGGGTTTTACTGATATGATAATCTACAACAAGAGTTTACTTGTATTTGGAGAAATACTATGTTCTTTCCAGAACATTGGTTAAAGTAAAGCTCAGGTTGGATGCATGGAGTATGCATCGGAAGGGACCGATATTGAACTTTGACTTAAATTTAATTAAACTTACCGTAAAATCTATTCAAGTCAATATCGCCTAGTTGATCCTAGATCAAATGATCTTAATCCAGATATGATTAGGCTCAATCTTGAAAGGCTATTCGTGTTCTTTGATTTGTTAGTTAAGCCTACTTTTAGGTCAGGGTGATACGTACATTTTGGGAACACGGTAGTGCAATTGAGTGGGAGCGCTATCATAAACATGGAATCTATAGCTTCTATCTGGCGAATAGTAAGCAAAGGATGATCTCCTTCGAGCTTGACCAAACGAACATAAATGGTGGAGTACTCATTTCACATAAGCTGAAATATCATTTATACGGGGTCAAGTGTTTTAAGGAATAAATACATTGTAGGGTGTAACGGTAATTTAATCCCTTTACAGTGTAGATCATTCATATAGAGGATCATTGATCAAATTAGGATTATAACAATGGATAACTAATGATGTGTCTATATGGTGGAACATATAGAGCATTCTATATACTGAGAGTGCAATTCTAAGTTCTATGCGTGGATTCAACGAAGAATTAATAAGTTAGTGAATTTTAGTGTTAAATTCTTGATCTACTTATTGGAAGCTCGGTTATATAGACCCATGGTCCCCCCACTAGTTGAGATAATATTGCTTGTAAGACTCATGTAATTGGTTTTGATTAATCAATTATAATTCACGAATTAGACTATGTCTATTTGTGAAATTTTCACTAAGTAAGGGCGAAATTGTAAAGAAAGAGTTTATAGGGGCATATTTGTTAATTATGATACTTTGTATGGTTCAATTAATAAATATGATAAATGACAATATTATTTAATAATTATTTATAGTTATTAAATAGTTAGAATTGGCATTTAAATGGTTGAATTAGGAAATTGGTATTTTTGAGAAAATCATATACCAAAAGGTGTTAAAATTGCAAAATTGCAAAAAGCAAGGCCCAATCCACTATGTGTAGGGCCAGCCACTTTTGTAGGAAATTTAAACTGATTTTTTCATTATTTTAATGCCAAATAATTCAAACCTAACCCTAGTGGAATGCTATAAATAGATAGTGAAGGCTTCAGGAAATTTACACTTAAATTTTCTATTTTTCCTTCAGAGAAAAACCTGAGCCTTCTCTCTCCCTATCTTTAGCTGTCACTTTTTCTCTTCCCTCTTGAGAATTTCGAAATCCTTAGTGATTACAGTAGTGCCCACACACATCAAGTGATACCTCAATCATAGTGAGGAAGATCGTGAAGAAAGATCATCAGCAAAGGAGTTTCAGCATCAAAGATTCAGAGAAAGAGATCCGAGGTTCGTATATTGATAATGCTCTGCTACAGAAAGGAATCAAGGGCTAGATATCTGAACGGAAGGAGTCATTATATTCCGCTGCACCCAATGTAAGGTTTCTTAAACTTTATATGTGTTTAATTTATCGTTTTAGAAAGTTCATATTTAGGATGTTAATAAACATACTTGTGAGTAGATCTAAGATCCTGGTAAAATAAATTCCAACATGATCATCATATGTCAAATAAGATGATAGAACACTTTTGGAATCAAGAAAAAAAATATCTCCTTTATTTTCTACTTTATTTTCAGACTTAGTCATTTTCTTAGAAAAGTAGTATTTGTTTAAACAAACACTTTCTTATCTATTGACTATAGGATGGTCCACCCCTAATCACTTAGAATAGCTAACAAACAATGGTTAACAGTTCTAGCTTTTCTTAAGATTTTGATTAGGTCATCCATGAATCTAGTAATGATTTACATTAAGTATACAACCATTGCATCATTCTGAAATTGTATTACCATAGAAGGACTTAGGCAACGACTAGTAACTAATCATCAATATGAAAATCGAAATTTCTGGGGAGGTAAGTTTGGATATAATTAAAAAAAAAAAATTAATGATCTTTGAACTGCATATCTACTAACTATTTCTCCACCCCTATCAGTTCGCAAGATCTTTAACCACTTACCTTAATGGTTAATCACCATTGCTAGAAATCAGAAATTTTTCAAACATTTCAAATTTCTTTGCATAAGGTATAATCTAGAGTTATCGTTTTAAGAATAAAACGAAAAACTCATATCCACCCGTGAGTGTACATCCATCTATGAATGAGATGAACAACTTTCAGTGGATATAGGCATATTAACTCTTTGCAGAGATTGATCTTGTCTAAACCACTATGAACAAGATACAAATGCCATAGATTAAAAAAATGTGGTTGTGTCTTTTTGATGACTTATGTTTAGTTACATTAAAAAGTTCTTAGAATAGTGCAAGTGGATCATGGTCACAGAATACTTAACTCATATTTCATACAGTTTGAATCCATTGATAGAAAATGGTTGTCAAACACTTGTGAAAGTGTAACTGTATTGTATTCTGGAATTAGAAATATAAGAAAATTTCTGTTTGGAATCTAAAATTAAAGTCAAAGACTTAAATTTATACCAAATATAATGAGTAATTCTTTCTTGGACCACCCCTACTAATATAACTCTAAGTCTTATTTGCCCATACAAGTAGGAGATATCTAAGATTGAGGATTTATATCATTTTGGAATAGAATTTCGGGATTATAATCATATGCGTCATTTAATTTCTTAAGAGAAAATAGAATGACATGAAATGATTTATAGACCATTCATTCAATGATATGTTATTGAGCTAATTCGAAATGAATAAGCTAAGAGGAATTAGGATAATTTCGTTGTTTAAATAAGAATCCAACGATGCTTTGATTAGCAAAAGACAAAGTAATCTTATTTATACAATCTTCTTGTTTCATATTGTAAAAATACTAGTCTAAGGTGTCATCAATTGATGAACAGCTAGATGTTGCATATACAATATTTATCTTTTGAGATCTAACACTATTATGTATGTCTAATGGTGAAAATCCATTAGGAATTTATCTCATTAGATAAACAAACCAAGTTAGAGCAACAATGAAGATTTGAAATTAAACTACAATTTAATAACAGAAAATAACATGGTTCAATATAAATTCATACACAATTCAGAAATTATGAAACATATAGCAAGTAGGAATGACAAGTGAAAATACTAAAACATACAATCCTAAATAATTTCCAAGGTCTTCAACAAACTGATATCAGTGTCCCGTTTAGGCGAGAGTCAAAGCTACCATCCATTGAATAGAGTTGTCAGCTCATCTAAAATGTTAAACATTCTAGCAACCTTTTATTCGATCAAGATTGGAATCCAGCGTTGTCCCGTTTAGGTGAGAGTCAAGGCTATTCTATCTTATGAGCTTCCACCATTGTTTCATATTTTGTAAGTCAAATACAGTCGCCACCATTAGGGTGATCCATACCACATAAAACACTTACAAAGCTACTTATCCTTCGAGATTAAACGGTGTTAACTTGCTAATGAACGTTCCTCCATTAGGGAGGATTACTCACTAAAACAAAAGCTATGTAAAACCAACAATGGAGATCGAATGTCCTAATAATAAAGCTCATTATTTAAAGTGTATTTTCTTCTAATATTTATTTTAATCAATTTATTTTAAATATATATTTATTTAATTAAAATTTCCAATTTAGAATGAAAAATTCTAAATATAAATTTTAATTTAATATTTATAAATTTTACTTAGATGGATATGAAAATAACATGAATTATTTCCATCTTAGTAATATTTTCCAATAAATATTTAGAAAAATATTCAATTTAAGTTGTTACAAAATTAATTTAAATTAATTTACAACTCAAATTTAATTTTCTGTAAATATATATTGCATTTCGAAAAATTGAAGTATTTAATAATACAATTTTTGAAATTGCTTGTTAAAATAAAATAAAAAAAAACCCTGGAAAAATTATTCTAATTTAATGTTGGCCCAAAATTAATTAATAAAATTAATTTACAACAAAGAATATAATTTTCCTATTTAATTAAATATATAAGAAAAATTTCAAATATTTAAGTATGATGATGAAAATTAACTTAAATATTATTTTTCTATTTAATTAAATATACTAGAAAAATACTTCAAGCAAAAACAGATAATATCTATCTAGATTTTCATGGACTAATTAATTTATTTTCTAATTAAATATATTTTACTTCATTTATTTTAATTAATCATTAAATGAAAAAATCATTGATTTAAGTTGGTCCAAAATTAAAATAAATAATTTACAACTTTAATCTATTTTTCAAATAAAATTCAAAATTTTTGCATTTAAGAAATGCAATTTGGAAATTGTGGAAAAAGATTAATAAAATAAAATAAAATATATTTTGAAAATTATTCAAATTTAAGCTATATGAAATAAGATTTCAAACTTAAAATAATTTTCAATTTTAATTAAATAACATGAAAATAATAATATTAAAGTATCATGATGAAAATAACCTTAAATATTTAAATTTTCAATTTAATTAAATGTATTAAATTCAAGAAATAAATAATTAAGTATAGAGAAGACTTAATTATTAATTCTAATTTAATACTAGGAAAAATATACGTAACTTAGATTGTACTAAAATTAATTATTAAACAATTAATTTCACAATCTATGATATTTTCCTAATAAATATTAAAAAAAATAACTAGTTCTAGAAATAACTATCTAGAATAATTTCATTTACTAAATGTTTTTCTAAAATTAACTTTAAAATATTAAATGAAAATTAAATTTCATATATTTTAAAAGTTAATTAGCTAATTCAATTTTAATTAGGTTAGACTAATATAATTAACCTAATACAATTATTTAAATAAGGCAAATAGGACTTCACAATTGGAGTAGTTCATCTAAGGGGGAGCTGGGTTCAGTATGTCGTACCCATTTCTATTGGCCCCCAACTCTCACACAATGCCCAAAAGAGAAGAATTTAACCTTTAAATAAACAATTGTTATTCATTGAATAAGCCCAAATTTAATTGGGCCTAAATAAATTTACTTATGTCAAAATTTATTTTAGCAACCTAGTCCATTTACTTAGTAAAACTTAAATGGGCTTCCTGTTGGGTTTTATGCCCTAAATAAAACTCATTTCAATATAATCAGATTTACTTATTAATATAGATCAGAAATAACATTTAATGTTTCATGGTTCACATGATTTATTTCATGAATATATGTACATAATGTATGAATTCATCTGAAACCCTTTTCACATACTTGATCCTGTTTATTGTACTGTCAACACATTGGAAAGTAAACATGACTATGTGAATAAAGTTTCCTAGATTTATCAAACACAGGGTTTTACTGATATGATAATCTACAACAGAGTTTACTTGCATTTGGAGAAATGCTATGTTCTTTCCAGAGCATTGGTTAAAGTAAAGCTCAGGTTGGATGCATGGAGTATGCATCGAAAGGGACCGATATTGAACTTTGACTTAGATTTATTAAACTTACCGTAATATCTATTCAAGTCAATATCGCCTAGTTGATCCTAGATAAAATGATCTTAATCCTAATATGATTAGGTTCAATCTCAAGAGGCTATTCGTGTTCTTTGATTTGTTAGTTAAGCCTACTTTTGGGTCAGGGTGATACGTACATTTTGGGAACATGGTAGTGCAATTGAGTGGGAGCGCTAACATAAACATGGAATCTATAACTTCTATCTGGTGAATAGTAAGTAAAGGATGATCTCCTTCGAGCTTGACCAAACGAAAATAAATGGTGGAGTACTCATTTCATATAAGCTGAAATATCATTTATACGGGGTTAAGTGTTTTAAGGATGAAATACATTGTAGGGTGTAACGGTAATCTAATCCCTTTACAGTGTAGATCATTCATATAGAGGATCATTGATCAAATTAGGATTATAACAATGGATAACTAATGATGTGTCTATATGGTGGAACACATAGAGAATTCTATATACTGAGAGTGCAATTCTAAGTTCTATGCGTGGATTCAACGAAGAATTAATAAGTCAGTGAATTTAGGTTATAAATTCTTGATCTGCTTATTGGAAGCTCGGTTATATAGACCCATGGTCCCCCCACTAGTTGAGATAATATTGCTTGTAAGACTCATATAATTGGTTTTGATTAATCAATTATAATTCTCAATTTAGACTATGTCTATTTGTGAATTTTTTACTAAGTAAGGGCGAAATTGTAAAGAAAGAGTTTTTAGGGCATATTTGTTAATTATGATACTTTGTATGGTTCAATTAATAAATATGATAAATGACAATATTATTTAATAATTATTTATAGTTATTAAATAGTTAGAATTGGCATTTAAATAGTTGAATTAGAAAATTACCGTTTTTGAGAAAATCAAATGCAGAAGTGATAAAACTGCAAAATTGCAAAAAGTCAGGCCCATATCCACATTGTATAGGGCCGGCCACTTTTGTAGGGTTTTACCTCTGATATTTTCATTATTTTAATGACAAATAATTCAAATAGATAGTGAAGGCTTCAGGAAATTTACACTTAACTTTCACACTTTTTCCTTCAGAGAAAAACCTGAGCCTTCTCTTTCTATACCTAGCCGCCACCTTCTTCTCTCTCTTCTTCCTTAAGATTTCGAAATACTTAGTGATTAGAGTAGTGCCCACACACAACAAGTGATACCTCAATCATAGTGAGGAAGATCGTGAAGAAAGACTTTTAGCAAGAAGGAGTTTCAGCACTAAAGATTCAGAGAAAGAGATCCAGGTTCAGATATTGATAATGCTCTGCTACAGAAAGGTATCAAGGGCTAATACTTTATATGTGTTTATTTCGTAATCGTTTTAGAAGTTCATATTTAGGGTGTTAATCAACATACTTGTGAGTAGATCTAAGATCCTGGTAAAATAATTTCCAACAACTGGCCTCAGAGCCATGGTAATTGATTTGCTTACAAGAAATTTGGACTTAAAATGATTTGTTTATGTTTTGGATGGTATCATGTTGTTTTGAGTGTTATTTAATGATTGATTGATGTTTGTGAATTTTCGTGAAAAATAATTGAAATTTTGTTTCTGGAATTATTTTTATTGGATAGTATGGAAAAAATTAAGCAAGTTACTTTTTTACAGAATTCAATTTAGATTTAATTTGAATTAGTTATGATTTTTTGAAGATTCGAAAACAATCAGGGATGAAGCCTCACCCACGCGCGCGCGGAACCGAGTGCACCTCGGTCATACGCGTGTTCGGACAAGATTTTGTCCGAGCAACACGCATAGGGTGTCTGAACACACCCTCTCCGCGCGCGTAAATGCTGCACATCTCTCCCTGCGCCGAGGTTTCTCGGCAGGCAACCCAGGATGCGCGCGCGGACATGTATGCTCAGCATACTAATCGTACAGCTCGCATTTTTTTCGTTTTTCTTCGATTTTTCATGCTATTTCATGGATTTAACTTCTGATTTTTTGTGTAGTTCTGTATTTATACATTTACTATTCCTAATTCAATTCTAATTGTCATAATTAAATTAATTAATATTTTTTTTTAATTTAATTCATGATATTAGTGTAATTTGAATTTGAAAATAGTAAATATCTATCTTTTTGCTTAATTATCTATCTTATTTTTAAATTTGATTATATCTTATCTTATTTTTAAATTTAAGGTCAGATATTAAATTTTTTAAATTATTTTTTTTAAATAATTTGAACTTATTTAAATTTAAAATAAGATAACTATATTCATGTAATTTTAAATAGATGTAAGATATTTTACTAACTTTTAAATTTTGTTATTTTATTTATTTAAATTAAATCATAAAATTTGAAAAAGATATTTAATTATCTCTTTTAATTTTAATTTAATTTTTATTTATAAAATAACATTAAATTTTTAAAAGTAGTTAGCAAATTTTGAAATGATATTTAGGTTGGTTGAAACCTAATTTTTCAAAATTGTAGGTTTAATTTTAAATATTATTTTTAATTAATTTCGAAATATATATTTTTTAAAAATTAAATATATTTATTTATTTATTTAATAATTTTTTTTCCGAAATTTAATTATTTAAAATTAAATAAATCCTACATCTAACTATCCAACTAACCTTGTTGCAGGAGTATGTGTTTTAGCTTGTTTGTAAGTTTTTAAAACCTATTATTGCTTGATTGCAAATAGCCATGGTTAATTTGTTGACAGATCCAATGATCTGATTTTAACTCATGGCTCCCTTGGTCAAGTAATTAATTTGTAACAGGTATATTTTCACAATCTTCTTTCATCTGTGTATGACCTAGCAACATGATAGGATCCATCCAAATTGTGTGCCTGTGTGAGCCTATGTGTTTAATTTTATTATAGATGCATATAGGTTGTTGTTGCTAAATAAAATATCATAGTTTTTGATAAATTTTATTTAGGCCCATTTAGTTTTTGGGCCTATTCAATTAATAACAGTTGTTCATTTTAAGCTTAAATTCCTCTCTTTTGGGACTTGTGTGAGAGTTGGGAGCCATAGAAATGGGTACGACATACTGAACCCAGCACCCCCTCACATGAACCACCCCAATTGTGAAGGCCCATTTGCCTGATTTGAATAACTGTACTAGGTTAATTAAATTAGTTTAACCTAATAAAATTGATTAGCAGCATAATTAATTTCATTTATTTTGAAATTAATTTAAGAAAACCATAGTTTAAAGAACTTTATATTCTAAGCTAAACTATATGTATTTTCTTGTATTTAATTAAATATAGAATTATAACCATCTAGATTCTTTCTGAAGCTTAATTTAAATTTTTCATTAAATACTCCTATTTAAGTTGATATTTAGTTATCTATAACTAATCAGCTTAAATCTGAATATCTTTTGGATTTAAAATTTCAAAAATTAAGTTGAGGAATTTTAGGAATTGGTTATTAAGATTCTTTAGATATTTTTTAAGTTGGTATTTTTTTTCAAATATTAACTTAAAATAGAATATTTTCAAATTAAGTGGTTACACCTTAATTTTTGATATTTAATTAAATTTAAATTTTAAAATATTTAAGTTCTAGATCTTTTCTCATACAACTTAAATTAGATATTTTTTCAAATTTTGTGGAAAAGATACTTAGTCAAATAAGATATTTTCTAGATAGTTATTTCTAGACTACTTATTATTTCTAATATTAAATAGGAAAATATTATACATTGTGAAATTAATTATTTAAATAATTAATTTTGGTACAATTTATTTCAAGTATATTTTTCCTAGTATTAAACTAGAGATTAATAATTAAGCCTTCTCTACACTTAATTATTTATTTCTTGAATTTAATACATTTAATTAAATTGAAAAATTAAATATCTAAGTTGATTTTCATCATGATACTTAAATATTTCTTTTTCATGACATTTAATTAAATAGAAAATTATTTTTAGTTGAAATTTATTTTTTCAACTAAATTTAAATAATTTTCAAAATATATTTTTTCTTTATTTTATTAATCAATTTTCGAAATTTCATTTCATAATGCAAGATGATTTTGAATTTATCTTGAAAAATAGATTAAGTTGTAACTTAATTATTTATTTTAATTAATTCTTGGACCAACTTAAATCAATGATTTTTTCATTTATTGATTAATTTAAAATAAATGAATTAAAGTATATTATTAGAAATTAAATTAATTAGTCAAAGAAAAATCTAGATAGGTGATATTTTTGCTTGAAGTATTTTTCTAAGTAATTATTATTTAAGTATTTCGAAAATATAAAGTTTTTATACTTTCTTTTTCAAAATACAATAAATATATTCTCATGAAAATTTATTTTGAGTTGCAAATTAATTTAAATTAATACAACTTAAATAATTTTCTTAATATTTATATATCAAAATTAGTAGTGAGATGGAAATAATTCAATTTATTTCAATCACCATCTAAGTATAATTTTATAAATATTAAATTAAATTCTAATTTAGAATTTTAATTCTAAATTCGATATTTAATGAATATGTTTTATTATAAATAATAATGAAAATACATTTTAAAATAATGAGCTTTATTATTATTAGGATATTCGATCTCCATTGTTGGTCTTACAATAGTTAAATGTTTTCAATATAACCTCGAGACGCTAGACTTCGTCCCCCTATTGATGGTTATTCGTTGAACGCATTTAACACCGTAAGATCTCATTTGATAAGTGTTTTGTAAGTTTTCGTCTCTATTAGACTCTCCCCTACGGTGACTACTTAGAGATAAACTTATAAAACATGAAACAATGGTGGAAGCTCATAAAATGAGAATAACCTTGATTCTCGCCTACCGGGACAACGTTGGATTCTTATTTTAATCGAATTAAAGGTTGCTAGAATGGTTTGCATTTTAGATGAGCTGACAACTCTATTCAATGAATGATATTTTGACTCTCGCCTACCGGAACACTGTATCAGTTTGTTGAAGACCTTGGAAATTATTTAGGATTGTATGTTTTAGTATTTTCACCTGTCATTCCTACTTGCTATATGATTAATAATTTCTGAATTGTGTATGAATTTATATTGAACCATGTTATTTTCTGTTATTAAATTGTAGTTTAATTTCGAATCTTCATTGTTGCTCTAACTTGGTTTGTTTATCTAATGAGATAAATCCCTAGTGAATTTTCACCATTAGACAAACATAATAGTGTTAGATCTCGAAAGATAAATATTGTATATGCAACATCTAGCTGTTCATCAATTGATGACACCTTAGACTAGTATTTTTACAACATGAAACAAGAAGATTATATAAATAAGATTACTTTGTCTTTCGCTAATCGAAGCATCGTTGGATTCTTATTTAAACAACGAAATTATCCTAATTCCTCTTAGCTTATTCATTTCGAATTAGCTCAATTACATATCATTGGACGAATGGTCTATAAATCATTTCATTTCATTCTATTTTCTCTTAAGAAATTAAATGACCCATATGATTATAATCCCGAAATTCTATTCCACAATGATATAAGTTCTCAATCTTAGAAATCTCCTACTTGTTAGGCAAATCTGACTTATAGTTTAAATTAGTAGTGGTGGTCCAAGAAAGAATTACTCATTATATTTGGTATAAATTTAAGTCTTTGACTTTAATTTTAGATTCCAAACAAAAATATTCTTATATTTCTAATTCCAGAATACAATACAGTTACACTTTCACAAGTGTTTAATAACCATTTTCTATCAATGGATTCAAACTGTATGGAATATGAGTTTAGTATTCTGTGACTAGGATCCACTTGCACTATTCTAAGAACTCTTTGATGTAACTAAACCTAAGTCATCAAAAGACACTACCACACATTTTTAATCTATGGCATTTGTATCTTGTTCATAGTGGTTTTGACAAGATCAATCTCTGCAAAGAGTTAATATGCCTATATCCACTGAAAGTTGTTCATCTCATTCGTAGATGGATGTACATTCAGTAGTGGATATGAGTTTTTCGTTGTATTCTTAAAACGATAACTCTAGATTATACCTTATGCAAAGAAATTTGAAATGTTTCTAGCAATGGTGGAAAACCATTAAGGTAAGTGGTTAAAGATCTTGCGAACTGATAGGGGTGGAGAAATAGTTAGTAGATATGCAGTTCAAAGATCATTAAATTGATTTTTGAATTATATCCAAACTTACCTCCCCAAAAATTTGATTCGCATATTGATGATTAGTTACTAGTTGTTGCCTTAGTCCTTCTATGGTAATACAATTTCAGAATGATGCAATGGTTGTATACTGAAAGTAAATCATTACTAGATTCATGGATGACCTAATCAAAATCTTAAGAAAAGCTAGAACTGTTAACCATGGTTTGTTAGCTATTCTAAGTGATTAGGGGTGGACCATCCCATAGTCAATAGATAAGAAAGTATTTGTTTAAACAAATACTATTTTTCTAAGATAATGACTAAGTCTGAAAATAAAGGAGATATTTAATTCTTGATTCCAAAAGTGTTCTATCATCTTATTTGACATATGATGATCCCACTGCCTCTGTTGTCTTGTCACAACCGAAGAGGTTAATACCATTTAGTTTTCTTAGACATAATTAACGGTACCTTGTCGTAGTGGGAGAGTTTCTAGGAACTCACTTTCTTATGACTTGGAAGACACTAGTGATTAAAATGCATTGTAAGTTTAAACAAGTAATGGATTGTCAAGATAAGAAACTAAGAAGAAAAGCAAATAGAACTATGGTTTAATCCATTCACATGGAGCCACCTAAACTTTCTATTACAAGGACATAAAAGGAAATTTTCGTTTATAAGTCTATTCAATGGACATAACAAAACTTCCTGTTCCTAGTATTATAGGTTTGAGTTTATCTAAACCTATGGCTTGTGGTATACCTGGTAATTACTTACTCTAATGCAAGCAACTTACTTTAGTAAGATGCTGAAGCATTTTCTTTCTAATGGCAATCTATAGAAGCTTCTCGACTTCTAGGCATATATTTTATTTATCTAAGGAAAAGTCTCAACTATTCCAGAAAAGATAAAGCCATGAAAGAATTTCTTATATCAACAGTGAGAGGTCTCAGATATGCTTTAGTATGCCTTAGACCAGACACCTGCTGTTGAGTGGGAGTAATGAGTAAGTATCAGATTAATCCAGGAGAAGAACATTGGAAGACAATCAAGTAAATCTTAAGATTAAGAAGAGGAACTATATGTTAGTCAATAAGGGTGTATTTTAAAACTCTTAGACTACACCACATCAGATTTCAAGACTTGCCTTTGTGTTAGAAAGTCTGCTGATAAGATGGTGATTACTCTGGGGGTGGAATAGTGATTTTGGAGAAGTGTAAAAACCTATCTGAAGTCTCTAGGTCTACCAGAAAGGGACTGAATGTTAAAGTTGCAGGAAAGGTACTTATTCAGTCTAAGGAAAGTTCTAATACATCTTTGGCACCATTCCAAATTGCCTAAACTACTAGTGTTATTTCCTGATTAACCAAAAGTAGTTGCCAAAGGTATAGAATCCAGTATCCCAAAAAGATTAGACATATAGAGAGGAATTTCACATTATCAATGATTTTGTGATTAAGGAAGAGTAATGGTGGAGAAAAGGTTGTGTTTAATTCAACCTTTCAGATCCTATTACGAGGAGTTTACTACTACTACACTTGATTTCTATATCAAGGTGTTGAGATTATTTGAAATGCACTTTTTGTTTTATATTAGTGCAAGTGGGAGTTTGTTGGGTTTTATGCCCTAAATAAAACTCATTTCAATATAATTAGATTTACTTATTAATATAGATCAGAAATAACATTTAATGTTGCATGGTTCACATGATTTATTTCATGATTATATGTACATAATGTATGAATTCATCTGAAACCCTTTTCACATACTTGATCCTGTTTATTGTACTGTCAACACATTGGAAAGTAAACATGACTATGTGAATAAAGTTTCCTAGATTTATCAAACACAGGGTTTTATTGATATGATAATCTACAACAGAGTTTACTTGCATTTGGAGAAATGTTATGTTCTTTCCAGAGCATTGGTTAAAGTAAAGCTCAGGTTGGATGCATGGGGTATGCATCGGAAGGGACCGATATTGAACTTCGACTTAGATTTATTAAACTTACCGTAATATCTATTTAAGTCAATATCGCCTAGTTGATCCTAGATCAAATGATCTTAATCCTGTTATGATTAGGTTCAATCTCAAGAGGCTATTCGTGTTCTTTGATTTGTTAGTTAAGCCTACTTTTGGGTCAGGGTGATACGTAAATTTTGGGAACACGGTAGTGCAATTGAGTGGGAGCGCTAACATAAACATGGAATCTATAGCTTCTATCTGGCGAATAGTAAGTAAAGGATGATCTCCTTCGAGCTTGACCAAACGAAAATAAATGGTGGAGTACTCATTTCACATATGCTGAAATATCATTTATAGGGGGTTAAGTGTTTTAAGGATTAAATACATTGTAGGGTGTAACGGTAATCTAATCCCTTTACAGTGTAGATCATTCATATAGAAGATCATTGATCAAATTAGGATTATAACAATGGATAACTAATGATGTGTCTATATGGTGGAACAGATAGAGTATTCTATATACTGAGAGTGCAATTCTAAGTTCTATGCGTCGATTCAACGAAGACTTAATAAGTCAGTGAATTTAGGTTATAAATTCTTGATCTGCTTATTGGAAGCTCGGTTATATAGACCCATGGTCCCCCCACTAGTTGAGATAATATTGCTTGTAAGACTCATATAATTGGTTTTGATTAATCAATTATAATTCTCAATTTAGACTACGTCTATTTGTGAATTTTTCACTAAGTAAGGGCGAAATTGTAAACAAAGAGTTTTTAGGGCATATTTGTTAATTATGATACTTTGTATGGTTCAATTAATAAATATGACAAATGACAATATTATATAATAATTATTTATAGTTATTAAATAGTTAGAATTGGCATTTAAATGGTTGAATTAGAAAATTGGCGTTTTTGAGAAAATCAAATGGAAAAGTGATAAAACTGCAAAATTGCAAAAAGTCAAGCCCATATCCACATTGTATAGGGCCGGCCACTTTTATAGCATTTTACCTCTGATATTTTCATTATTTTAATGCCAAATAATTCAAACCTAACCCTAGTGGAATGCTATAAATAGATAGTGAAGGCTTCAGGAAATTTACACTTAACTTTCACACTTTTTCCATCTCTCTCTATTCATAGCCGCCACCTTCTTCTCTCTCTTATTCCTTAAGATTTCGAAATACTTAGTGATTAGAGTAGTGCCCACACACAGCAAGTGATACCTCATAGTGAGGAAGATCGTGAAGAAAGACTTTCAGCAGGAAGGAGTTTCAGCACTAAAGAATCAGAGAAAGAGATCCAGGTTCAGATATTGATAATGCTCTGCTATAGAAAGGAATCAAGGGCTAGATATCTGAACGGAAGGAGTCATTATATTCCGCTGCACCCAATGTAAGGTTTCTAATACTTTATATGTGTTTATTTCGTAATCGTTTTAGAAGTTCATAATTAGGGTGTTAATCAACATACTTGTGAGTAGATCTAAGATCCTGGTAAAATAATTTCCAACACTTCCTATATGCATCTAAGCCCAATAGCAAACATATAGGCTCACACAGGTCAAATGATTTGGATGGGCCCTATCATGTTACTAGGTTTACACAGATGAAAGAAATTACAAAATTTACCTGTTACAAATTATTTATAAGATCTATTGACAATTGGACTATGATTAAAATCAGATCATTGGATCTGTCAACAAGTTAATCATAGCAATTTAGATCAAATAAATAATAGGTTTGTAAAATTTTTTTTGAATACATAATAATATAATCAAACAAAACAAACAATAATAACTGATCTGGAATATTTGGAAAGTAAGCTAAAATATCTCAATTTTAAAATTTAAAATAAAATAAAATTTTAAAATAAATATCTTAACTAGAATTCAAATTTAGGTTGTTAGAGAATATTTGAAAAAATTCAAAATTCAACAAACTCCTAAATTTCTTAAATTCTAACAAAAAATCAAAAATATCTAACCAATTTTTCAAATATCAAGTTTATTCAAAATTTAAATTTATTTAAAATTTCTAATAAGATAATATAATATAATATCTTGAATTTTAAATTTAGATATTTATTATATTCTGAGTCTTATAATTTAATAAATTTAAATATTACATAAATAAACTAATTGAAAAATAACATATTTTATATGGTTAGAATATTTTAAAAAAAATAATAAAATAATAAGTTTGAAAAATTTATGGTTTCAAACCCTAAAATATCTACTCAAACTAAACTAACCAATTTTTCAAATCTTCATGTTATTTTTGCCAAAATATAATTTTAATAAAAAAAATGTCTAATAAGATAAAATGTTAAACCTCACATATTCCTAATCTTATAAATTTAATTAATAAATATATTTTGAAAATAACAAATTTGAAAAAAGATATGATATGGTTAGCAAATTTTGAAATTAGTACAAGATTATTTTTTTAAAAGATAATATTTTAATATCAAAGTAAGATCATTTAAAAAATAATATCTCATCTTATAATTAAAATAAATAAAATAATCTAAAATTTCAAAAATAACCATAAGGCTCCTTTGTGAGAAATCAAATTTTCAAAATTAAAAGCCTACTAATATCAGAAATTAATTTTAATTAATTAAAAAATTTATAAAAATTAATTTTATTCTGACAATTATATTTTTAATTAAAAATTCATATTCTACACAAAATTCTACCAAAAATTGGCTTTTGTTTCAATGAAAAACGATTTTTGAATCAAAAGTTATGACGAAAACAAGTTTGAGGCACAGGGGTATGCAATCGCGCGGATGCAAGGGAAACGCCAAGCAAAGAGGCTGCAAGCAGCCCCATTTGACCGAGGATGCTCAGACACGCTGTTGTCTGAAGCGCTTTTGTCCGAGCGAGCCCAAGTGCGTGCGCGCACGTGTGTGCATTCAAATCCTCATATTTTCTTCCAACTTCAAAAAATCATAACTAATTCATAAAAAATCCAAATTAGGTTCTGTAAAAGCCTAAATTTATTAATATTTCGTCTACTTTCCAGAAAAAATAATAATTAGTTCGAAATAAAAAATATTTCAGTAACATATATTGCGATTTCTAAACTATCATCAAATAAGCACATAAACCACATGAAACCATCCAAATCAACACATAACATCGTTTTAATTCATATTTCATGAAAGTAAATCATTACCATGGCTCTGAGGCCAGTTGTTGGATATATTTTACCAGGATCTAGATTTACTAACAAGTATGTTTCATTAACATCCTAATATGAATTTTAAAACAATGAAATAAACACATATAAAGTTTAGGAAACCTTACATTGGGTGTAGCGGAATATAATAACTCCTTCCGTTCAGATATCTAGCCCTTGATTCTTTTCTGTAGCAGAGCATTATCAATATCTGAACTTGGATCTCTTTCTCTCATTCCTTTGATGCTGAATCTCCTTCTTCTTGGTTGATTTTCCATAGTCTTACACACTATGATTGAGATACCACTTGATGGGTGTGGGCACCACTCATTCACTCAAGGAATTCGAAATTTAGAGAAGAAAAGAAGAGGGAAGAGGTTCGGCCTATAGAGAAAACATATAATTAAGATTATATTCCACTGTGTTGACAACACTATAATCATTAACAAATTGATATGTTCTAGACTTAAATAGAATTCATACATTATGTACATATAATCATGAAATAAATCATGTGAACCATGCAACATTAAATGTTATTTCTGATCTATATTAATGAGTAAATCTGATTATATTGAAATGAGTTTTATTTAGGGCATAAAACCCAACAGTTCACGCTATGTCTACCCCCACTTCAACCAGAGCAAAATCTTCAAAGAAGGGGCCTAAGAAACTGGCCACCTTGGAAGAAGTGATGAAGGGCCCGGTGGTATATAAGAAGTTCACCTGTCGTTCCAATGGCTAGGAGGCAGATGAATTGCACTCGACCCTGTCCTGTGCCCATCAATTGGAGAAAATCATCACTGTTGCTGGGATCAAACCTGCCACTACTTGGGTTTTTCATCGCCTTCCGAGAGATGGAGTCAAACCCACCTGATGTCCGGAGCCATGCTCCCACTCAAGACTATTTTTTAGATTTTTTGGTTTTTGTTGGCCTTGTGCCTTATCAACTTATTCCCCAAGCCTACCACCTACTCTCAGGCTTGTACATTTTTTACGTTGCCAGGAATTGGGCCTCGCCCAGTCTGGCTGAAATTTTATATTTCTACGAACTCCTGTCGGTCCCCAAGAAGGGGGACAAGATTAAAGATGTTTTTACAAACTCCAGGCCCACCATGCCAATGAGGGTCTGGTGCCTTTTAATTTTTAGAAAAATGTAAAAGAATATCGTCACTGATTTTTCTTCTCCTCCGGTTTTAAAGCTTTCGAGCGTTTGGATCTGCTCACTAAATGGGTCAGGTTTCCACCCATGCACCGTACCACCCCCACCGAACTCCTTTTAAACAATGCAAAAGTATTTGCTTGTTATAACAAGGATGAGTTAAACGTGGGAAATCTGGTCACGATAGCCAACTACCGGAGGGCCAAGTTGATCTTAAAGAGCCGATCGGTGGATGAATTCAATTTGTCCAAGGTTCTTTGCCCTCACGTCTGAACTCTTGAGACTGAGAAGGCGCTCCGAGGGGACATTATCTCTTATGCAGAAAATAAATATAACAAGTATAAATGCAAGTAGGAACATGAGCTGGCCTATACCAATGCGTAGGCCGCCCCGGGGAGGATTCTTCAGGAGGAAGCTGGGAAGGAGCAAACCCCTATTCATCCTAAGTTTCCTTTCCCGGTTCCCAACTCTGGGCCCCCTAGTGCCAGCACTATTCATCATGTCCCTTCTGTTCAAGATTATGCTGGCCTAAGGCTAGTGGAATTTGACAGTCAATTGCGTAGGTTTCGGATGCCCCATTCACGATTGAGTTATAATGCGATTTTTTTTTTCAAACCTTAGTCATTTCTTGGGTCAGTCCCGGATGGGTTCTGGTCCTCCTACACCAATCCTCTTGGACCATTCTTCATATCTGGCTTCAAGCTGGTTCCTTTCCCCTACTTATAAGACAATTATGCTTTCTTTAAGGGGAAGCTTTTTATGGCCCGACCCCAGGCTTTCTACTATTTATCTTTTAAACAACTTATATGACTTTTGAGTTTATTTTTCCTTTTATTTTCTTTTATTCGTCCTATTTTTTTCCCATATATTATGCCTGATACCCCCTAACTGATATGAAAAGAAATTTTTAAGTCACTTAGCTTGAAACTTGCATAGGATATCACACATATTTGTCCACCACATGTTATTTAACAGAATATAAAATTTTTTCTTTAACTATTGATAGTATCTGTGGAGGTGGTCGGCATTCTAGGCCCTAGGTACTGTGTGTGACAGTCAGTAGTCCCGTGATCCGTAAGGGGAAATACCGGGTAAGCTGTACAATCCCACATCGCCTGGGGAAGGTCAAGTGGGATGATTCTGAGGCTGTGTAGGTATGGGACTACACAATTGAAGAGAGCTTAAATTGATTGATTGGTACTACCTATATAACCGAGCTTCCAATAAGTAGATCAAGAATTTAGCACTAAAATTCACTAACTTATTAATTATTCGTTGAATCCACGCATAGAACTTAGAATTGCACTCTCAGTATATAGAATGCTCTATATGTTCCACCATATAGACACATCATTAGTTATCCATTGTTATAATCCTAATTTGATCAATGATCCTCTATATGAATGATCTACACTGTAAAGGGATTAGATTACCGTAACACCCTACTATGTATTTTATCCTTAAAACACTTGACCCCGTATAAATGATATTTCAGCTTAAGTGAAATGAGTACTCCACCATTTATGTTCGTTTGGTCAAGCTCGAAGGAGATCATCCTTTGCTTACTATTCGCCAGATAGAAGCTATAGATTCCATGTTTATGCTAGCGCTCCCACTCAATTGCACTACCGTGTTCCCAAAATGTACGTATCACCCCGACCTAAAAGTAGGCTTAACTAACAAATCACAGAACACGAATAGCCTTTCAAGATTGAGCCTAATCATAACAGGATTAAGAACATTTGATCTAGGATCAACTAGGCGATATTAACTTGAATAGATATTACGGTAAGTTTAATAAATCTAAGTCAAAGTTCAATATCGGTCCCTTCCGATGCATACTCCATGCATCCAACCTGAGCTTTACTTTAACCAATGCTCTGGAAAGAACATAGCACTTCTCCAAATGCAAGTAAACTCTGTTGTAGATTATCATATCAGTAAAACCCTATGTCTGATAAATCTAGGAAACTTTATTCACATAATCATGTTTACTTTCCAATGTGTTGACGGCACAATAAACAGGATCAAGTATGTGAAAAGGGTTTTAGATGAATTTATACATTATGTACATATAATCATGAAATAAATCATGTGAACCATGCAACATTAAATGTTATTTCTGATCTATATTAATAAGTAAATCTGATTATATTGAAATGAGTTTTATTTAGGGCATAAAACCCAACAAACTCCCACTTGCACTAATATAAAACAAAAAGTGTGTTTCAAATAATCTCAACACCTTGATATACAAATCAAGTGTAGTAGTAGTAAACTCCTCGTAATTGGATTGGAAAGGTTGAATTAAACACAACCTTTTCTCCACCATTACTCTTCCTTTAATCACATAATCATTGATAATGTGAAATTCCTCTCTATATGTCTACTCTCTTGGGATACTGGATTCTATACTTTTGGCAACTACTTTTGGTTAATCAGGAAATTAACACTAGTAGTTTAAGGAAATTTTGAATGGTGCCAAAGATGTATAGAACTTTCCTTAGACTGAATAAGTACCTTTCCTGCAACTTTAACATTCAGTCTCTCTCTGGTAGACCTAGAGACTTCAGATAGGTTTTTACACTTCTCCAAAATCACTATTCCACCCCCAGAGTAACCACCATCTTATCACAATGATTTATTAGCACAAAGGCAAATTTCAAAATCTAATATGGTGTAGTCTAAGAGTTTTAAACACACCCTTATAGACTAACATATAGTTCCTCTTCTTTATCTTAAGATTTACTTGATTGTCTTCCAATGTTCTTCTCCTGGATTAATCTGATACTTACTCATTACTCCCACTCAACAGCAGGTGTCTGGTCTAAGGCATGCAAAAGCATATCTGAGACCTCTCACTGTTGATATAAGAAATTCTTTCATGGCTTTATCTTTTCTGGAATAGTTGAGACTTTTCCTTAGATAAATAAAATCTATGTCTAAGAAGTTGTGAAGCTTCTATAGATTGCCATTAGAAAGAAAATGCTTCAGCATCTTACTAAAGTAAGTTGCTTGCATTAGAGTAATTAATTACCAGGTATACCACAAGCCATAGGTTTAGATAAACTCAAACCTATAATACTAGGAACAGGAAGTTTTGTTAAGTCCAGTGAATAGACTTATAAATGAAAATTTCATTTTATGTCCTTGTAATAGAAAACTTTAGGTTATTTCATGTGAATGGATTAAACCATAGTTCTATTGGCTTTTCTTCTTAGTTTCTTATCTTGACAATCCATTACTTGTTTAAACTCACAATGGATTTTAATCACTAGTGTCTCCCAAGTGATAAGAAGGTGAGTTCCTAGAAACTCTCCCACTACGACAAGGTACCGTGAATTATGTCGAAGAAAACTAAATGGTATCAACCTCTTAGGTTGTGACAAGACAACAGAGGCAGTGGGATCATCATATGTCAAATAAGATGATAGAACACTTTTGGAATCAAGAATTAAATATCTCCTTTATATGCTACTTGATTTTCAGACTTAGTCATTTTCTTAGAAAAGTAGTATTTGTTTGAACAAACACTTTCTTATCTATTGACAATGGGATGGTCCACCCCTAATCACTTAGAATAGCTAACAAACCATGGTTAACAGTTCTAGCTTTTCTTAAGATTTTGATTAGGTCATCCATGAATCTAGTAATGATTTACATTAAGTATACAACCATTACATCATTCTGAAATTGTATTACCATAGAAGGAATTAGGCAACGACTAGTAACTAATCATCAACATGCAACTCAAAATTTCTGGGGAGGTAAGTTTGGATATAATTCAAAAATCAATTTAATGATCTTTGAAGTGCATATCTACTAACTATTTTTCCACCCCTATCAGTTCGCAAGATCTTTAACCACTTACCTTAATGGTTTTAACCATTGCTAGAAATTAATGAAATTTTACAAACATTTCAAATTTCTTGCTAAAAGGTATAATCTAGAGTTATCGTTTTAAGATTACAACGAAAAACTCATATCCACCCCTGAATGTACATCCCATCTGCGAATGAGATGAACTACTTTCAGTGGATATAGGCATATTAACTCTTTGCAGAGATTGATCTTGTCAAATCCACTATGAACAAGATACAAATGCCATAGATAAAAAAAATGTGGTAGTGTCTTTTGATGACTTAGGTATAGTTACATCAACGAGTTCATAGAATACTGCAAGTGGATCCTGGTCACAGAATACCTAACTCATATTCCATACAGTTTTAATCCATTAATATAAGATGGATATTAAACACTTGAGAAAGTGTAATTGTATTGTATCCTGGAATTAGAAAAAATTAAAGTCAAAGACTTAAATTTATACCAAATATAATGAGTAATTCTATCTTGGACCAGCACTACTAATACAAACTCTAAGTCAGATTTGCCCATACAAGTAGGAGATTTCTAAGATTGAGGTTTTATATCAATTGGGAATAGAATTTCGGGATTATAATCATATGCGTCATTAAATTTCTTAAGAGAAAATATAGAATGACATGAAATGATTTATAGACCATTCATCCAATGATATGTTTTTAAGCTAATTCGAAATGAATAAGCTAAGAGGAATTAGGATAATTTCGTTTATAAATAAGAATCCAACGATGCTTCGATTAGCGAAAGATAAAGTAATCTTATTTATGTAATCTTCTTGTTTCATATTGTAAAAATACTAGTCTAAGGTGTCATCAATTGATGAACAGCTAGATGTTGCATATACAATATTTATCTTTCGAGATCTTACACTATTATGTATGTCTAATGGTGAAAATCCATTAGGGATTTATCTCATTAGAAAAACAAACATGTTAGACCAACAATGAAGATTCGAAATTAAACTACAACTTAATAACAGAAAATAACATGGTTCAATATAAATTCATACACAATTCAGAAATTATGAACATATAGCAAGTAGGAATGAAAAGTGAAAATACTAAAACTTACAATCCTAAATAATTTCCAAGGTTTTTCAACAAACTGATACAGTGTCCCGTTTAGGCGAGATTCAAAGCATCATCCATTGAATAGAGTTGTCAGCTCATCTAAAATGTTAAACATTCTAGTAACCTTTTATTCGATCAAGATTGGAATTCAGCGTTGTCCCGTTTAGGCGAGAGTCAAGGCAATTCTATCTTATGAGCTTCCACCATTGTTTCATAATTTTAGAGTCAAGTATGGTCGCCACCATTAGTGTGATCCATACCATACAAAACACTTACAAACTACTTATCATGCGAGGTTAAACGGTGCGAAATTGCTAATGAACGTTCCTCCATTAGGGAGGATTACTCACTAAAACAAACGCGGTGTAAAACCCACAATGAAGATCGAATATCTTAATAATAAAGCTCATTATTTAAAAAGAGTTGTATTTTCTTTGATTCTCTTTATTTATTCTATTTATTTTAAATATATATTTATTTAATTAAAATTTCCAATTTAGAATGAAAAATTCTAAATATAAATTTTAAATTAATATTTATAAATTTTACAGAGATGGATATGAAAATAACATGAATTATTTCCATCTTAGTAATAATTTCCAATAAATATTTAGAAAAATATTCAATTTAAGTTGTTACAAAATTAATTTAAATTAATTTACAACTCAAATTTTATTTTCTATAAATATATATATTGCATTTCGAAAAATTAAAGTATTTAAGAATACAATTTTCGAAAAATGCATGTTAAAATAAAAAATAAATCCTGGAAAAATTATTCTAATTTAATGTTTGCCCAAAATTAATTAATAAAATTAATTTACAACAAAAAATATAATGTTCCTATTTAATTAAATATATAAGAAAAATTTCAAATATTTAAGTATGATGATGAAAATCAACTTAAATATTAATTTTCTATTTAATTAAATACACAAGAAAAATACTTCAAGCAGAAATATCATCTATCTAGATTTTTCTTTGACTAATTAATTCAATTTCTAATAATATATTTTAATTCATTTGACTAATTATTTTATCAAGATCATAGATCTACTCACAAGTATGTTTATTAACACCCTAAATATAAACTTTCTAAAACGATGAAATAAACACATATAAAGTTTAAGAAACCTTACATTGGGTGCAGCGGAATAATATGACTCCTTCCGTTCAGATATCTAGCCCTTGATTCCTTTCTGTAGCAGAGCATTATCAATATCTAAACCTAGATCTCTTTCTCTGAATCTTTGATGCTGAAACTTCCTTTTGCTGAATGTCTTTCTTCACGATCTTCCTCACTATGATTGAGGTATCACTTGCTATTTGTGGGCACTAAGGATTTCGAAATTCAAGAGGAAGAGAGAGAGAGAGTGCGTTCGGCCAAAGATAGGGAGAGAGAGAGGCTCAGTTTTTTTTCTGAATCAGAAGTGTCAGACAAAAGTGTAATTTTCCTGAAGCCTTCACTATCTATTTATAGCATTCCACTAGGGTTAGGTTTGAATTATTTGTCATTACAATAATGAAAATATCAGAGGGAAAAACCCTACAAAAGTGGCCGGCCCTACATAGTGGATTTGGGCCTCACTTTTTGCAATTTTACAGTTTTATCTTTTCTACATCTGATTTTCTCAAAAATGCCAATTTTCTAATTCAACCATTTAAATGCCAATTCTAACTATTTAATAACTATAAATAATTATTAAATAATATTGTCATTTATCATATTTATTAATTGAACCATACAAAGTATCATAATTAACAAATATGCCCCTAAAACTCTTTCTTTACAATTTTACCCTTACTCAGTGAAAAATTAACAAATAGACATAGTCTAATTTGAGAATTATAATTGATTAATCAAAACCATTTATAGGAGTCTTACAAGCAATATTATCTCAACTAGTGCGGGGACCATGGGTCTATATAACCGAGCTTCCAATAAGTAGATCAAGAATTTAGCACTAAAATTCACTAACTTATTAATTCTTCGTTGAATCCACGCATAGAACTTAGAATTGCAATCTCAGTATATAGAATGCTCTATATGTTCCACCATATAGACACATAATTAGTTATCCATTGTTATAATCCTAATTTGATCAATGATCCTCTATATGAATGATCTACACTGTAAAGGGATTAGATTACCGTAACACCCTACTATGTATTTTATCCTTAAAACACTTGACCCCGTATAAATGATATTTCAGCTTAAGTGAAATGAGTACTCCACCATTTATGTTCGTTTGGTCAAGCTCGAAGGAGATCATCCTTTGCTTACTATTCGCCAGATAGAAGCTATAGATTCCATGTATATGCTAGCGCTCCCACTCAATTGCACTACCGTGTTCCCAAAATGTACGTATCACCCTGACCTGAAAGTAGGCTTAACTAACAAATCAAAGAACACGAATAGCCTTTCAAGATTGAGCCTAATCATAACAGGATTAAGAACATTTGATCTAGGATCAACTAGGCGATATTAACTTGAATAGATATTACGGTAAGTTTAATAAATCTAAGTCAAAGTTCAATATCGGTCCCTTCCGATGCATACTCCATGCATCCAACCTGAGCTTTACTTTAACCAATGCTCTGGAAAGAACATAGCACTTCTCCAAATGCAAGTAAACTCTGTTGTAGATTATCATATCAGTAAAACCCTATGTCTGATAAATCTAGGAAACTTTATTCACATAGTCATGTTTACTTTCCAATGTGTTGACGACACAATAAACAGGATCAAGTATGTGAAAAGGGTTTCAGATGAATTTATTCATTATGTACATATAATCATGAAATAAATCATGTGAACCATGCAACATTAAATGTTATTTCTGATTTATATTAATAAGTAAATCTGATTATATTGAAATGAGTTTTATTTAGGGCATAAAACCCAACACCATGGTCCCCCCACTAGTTGAGATAATATTGCTTGTAAGACTCATGTAATTGGTTTTGATTAATCAATTATAATTCTCAAATTAGACTATGTCTATTTGTGAATTTTTCACTAAGTAAGGGCGAAATTGTAAGGAAAGAGTTTTAGGGGCATATTTGTTAATTATGATACTTTGTATGGTTCAATTACTAAATATGATAAATTACAATATTATTTAATAATTATTTATATTTATTAAATAGTTAGAATTGTCATTTAAATGGTTGAATTAGAAAATTGGCGTTTTTGAAAAAATTAGATGCAAAAGTGATAAAACTGCAAAATTGCAAAAAGTGAGGCCCAAATCCACACTGCCATGGCCGACCAATTTTATAGGAATTATCCTATGATATTTTTATTATTTTAATGCCAAATAATTCAAACCTAACCCTAGTGGAATGCTATAAATAGATAGTGAAGGCTTTAGGAAAATTACACTTTTCATTCAGAAAAAACTGGAGTCTCTCTCTCTATTCTTGGCCGACCTCTCTCTCTCTCTCTTCTTCCTTAAGATTTCGAAATACTTAGTGATTAGAGTAGTGCCCACACACAACAAGTGATACCTCAATCATAGTGAGGAAGATCGTGAAGAAAGACTATCAGCAAGAAGGAGTTTCAGCACCAAAGAATAAGAGAAAGAGATCCAGGTTCAGATATTGATAATACTCTGCGACATAAAGGATACAAGGGTTAGAGATCTGAACGGAAGGTGTCATATTATTCCGCTGCACCCAATGTAAGGTTTCCTAGACTTTATATGTGTTTATTTCATCGTTTTAGAAAGTTCATATTTAGGGTGTTAATCAACATACTTGTGAGTAGATCTAAGATCCTGGTAAAATAATTTTCAACAACTGGCCTCAGAGCCATGGTAATTGATTTGCTTGCAAGAAATTTGGACTTTAAAATAATTGTTTGATGTTTTGGATGGTATCACGTTGTATTGAGTGTTATATGATGATTTATTGATGTTTGTGAATTTTCGTGAAAAATAATTGAATATCTGTTTCTAGAATTATTTTTATTGGATAGTATAGAATAAATTAAGCAAGTTACGTTTTTACAGAACTCAATTTCGATTTAATTTGAATTAGTTATGATTTTTTGAAGTTTCGAAAAAATTTCGGGATTGAGCAACAGGGACACGTGCGCGGAAATCATGCAACCTGCGCCCGTGTCCCCTCGCCCAAGCATCCCTCATGCGCGCGCTACGGGTATGCACAGCATACCGTCCGTACAGCTCGCATTTTTTTCGTTTTTCTTCTTTTTTTCATGCTATTTCATGGATTTAAGTTCCGATTTTTTGTGTAGTTCTGTATTTATACATTTATTATTCCTAATTCAATTCTAATTATCATAATTAAATTAATTAATATTTTTTAAATTTAATTCAAGATATTAGTGTAATTTGAATTTGAAAAATAGTAAATATCTATCTTTTTGCTTAATTATCTATCTTATTTTTAAATTTGATTATATCTTATCTTATTTTTAAATTTAAGGTCAGATATTAATTTTTTTGAATAATTGTGAAGGCCCATTTCCCTGATTTGAATAATTGTACTAGGTTAATTAAATTAGTTTAACCTAATAAAATTGATTAGCAACATAATTAATTTCATTTAATTTTGAAATTAATTTAAGAAAACCATAGTTTAAAGAATTTTATATTCTAAGCTAAACTATATGTATTGTCTTGTATTTAATTAAATATAGAATTATAACCATCTAGATTCTTTCTGAAGCTTAATTTAAATTTTTCATTAAATATTCCTATTTAAGTTGATATTTAGTTATCTATAACTAACCAGCTTAAATCTGAATATCTTTTGGATTTAAAACTTCAAATTAAGTTGAGGAATTTTAGGCATTGGTTATTAAGATTCTTTAAATATTTTTTAAGTTGATATTTTTTTTAAATATTAACTTAAAATGGAATATTTTCAAATTAAGTGGTTACAACTTATTTTTAATTTAATTAAGTCTAATTTGAAAAATATTTACGTTGATTTTTTTTTAGATTCTCCTAAAACAACTTAAACAAGATATTTTCAAATTTGTTCGATATTTATTCGAATTTATTTTTCGAATTTAAATAATAATTGAAAATTAATTAAAGTTTATTTTTTATTTAAACCAACTTTAATTTGTAATTTTTCATTATTATAATATGGAATAAATGATTATACAAAATACATATTCTAAAATAATGATCTTTTAATCAAGAGACATTCGATCTCCATTGTTGGTTTTACATCGCGTTTATTTTAGTGAGTAATCCTCCCTAATGGAGGAACGTTCATTAGCAATTTCGCACCGTTTAATCTCGAAAGATAAGTAGTTTGTAAGTGTTTTATATGGTATGGATCACCCTAATTGTGGCGACCATATTTGACTTGCAAATTATGAAACAATGGTGGAAGCTCATAAGATAGAATTGCCTTGACTCTCGCCTAAACGGGACAACGCTGAATTCCAATCTTGATCGAATAAAAGGTTGCTAGAATGATTATCATTTTAGATGAGTTGACAACTCTATTCAATGGATGATGCTTTGACTCTCGCCTAAACGGGACAATGTATCAGTTTGTTGAAAGACCTTGGAAAATAAACTATGTTAGATTTAGTATTTTTATAACATTTTTAATTATTTGTTATTTTATGAACATGTGTATGAATTGATGAACCAAAACCTTACTTCTGTTTTATTGATGTGTTGTAGTGCCATTATGAATAACCCTCACCTCGATCCTCTCCTAGTTAATATCTTAGCAAAAGAACTCTATAGTGTGAAAATGCATCCTGGTAGTTGCAGAAACTCGCACCTGTTGATGATGAATCTGAAGTTCCAAAAGGTAAATCTACTAGGAATTGATTTATCAAGAGAACAATGGGTCCAACTCATTCTTAATAGTCTTCCTCCGGAGTATAATGAATTTGTTATTTCATACATGATCAACAATTTCAACTCCTCCGACATGGACAAGCTCGAAGCAGAATTACGAGCCCATGAACGGAATCTGATTGCAATAGGTCCCCCTGGATTTGCAATTCATAATCAGAGGAAAAGGATTAAGCATGAAGGCTCTAGCAAAGCTGCTTCTTCAAGTACAATTATCAGACATAATCTTCTATGTTCGAATTGTAATGAAAAGGGACATCAAGAAGAACGATGTCCCAGGCTTCTAAACAATTCAAACGAAGGTAATGCTTTTGTCTTTGAATCATGTGTTTTAGAGAACGACAAATCCGTCTGGATTGTTGATTCTGGGTCTACTAACCATGTATGCTCTTCACTGCAGCTGCTTGAAACTTGGGAAAATCTGCTTCCAGGAGAGTTAAAGCTTAAAGTTGGCAATGGCGAGTTAGTATCGGTCAAAGCTAGAGGAAAAGCCCGCATCAAGTTTCAACAAAGATTTTTAATTTTAGAAAATGTTTTATTTATTCCAAACTTTAGTAGAAACTTGATTAGTGTCTCATGTTTGCAAACACAATCTTATATATTGAATTTTTCGAGTACAAATTGTTCAATTTCTCGTAATGGATTTCAAATATGTGTTGCTACCATGGAACAAGAGCTTTATGTTTTAAGACCGAATACACAAATTTCACTAAACAGTGAACTTTTCAATGTAGCTAAACCTAGAAACCTCAAAAGAAAAGAGATTGATAATGATGATCAAACTTATCTATGGCATTTACGTTTAGGTCATATAGGCTTTGATAGACTCAATAGGCTAACCAAAGGCGGTCCATTGAAAAATGTCGTCTTAGGTGATCTGCCAGTATGCGAGTCCTGCCTAGAAGGAAAAATGACTAAACGTTCTTTCTCTGCAAAGGGAGAGCGTGCCAAAATCCCCCTAGGGTTAGTGCATTCCGATGTCTGCGGACCTTTGAATGTAAAAGCTCGAGGTGGTTATGAGTATTTTGTCACTTTCATTGACGATTACTCTAGATATAGTTTTCTTTACCTAATGCAAAAGAAATCTGAAACCTTTGAAAAGTTTCAGGAGTTTCATGCTTTGGCTCAAAACCAATTAGGTAAATCATTAAAAATCTTGCGAACTAATAGGGGTGGAGAATATATGGATATGCAGTTCAAAGATCATTTAATTGAACTTGGAATTGAATCCCAATACACTGCCCCAGGCGCTCCACAACAAAATGGAGTTGCAGAAAGAAGAAATCACACTCTTTTGGAAATGGTTAGGTCTATGCTGAGTTATTCAACTCTGTCTACGTCTTTCTGGGGATATGCTATACAGATGGCTAATGACATTTTAAATCTTGTTCCATCTAAAGCAGTCCCTAAGACACCCGTCGAACTTTGGAATGGTCGTACACCTAGTTTACGCCACTACAGAATTTGGGGGTGCCCTGCTCATGTCTTAAGAATGAAAGAAGGAAAACTTGAATCAAGTACCGAAGTATGCATGTTTGTCGGAAACTCTAAAGAGACTAGGGGTGGACTATTTTATAGTCACAAGGATAACAAAGTGTTTGTTTCTACAAATGCTACTTTCCTTGAAGAGAACTATATTAAAGACAACAAACCGAAAAGTAAAGTTGTTCTAGAGGAAATGCTTTGAGATATAAGTCCTTCCAATGTTCCGTCCTCCTCCACTCGTGAAGAGGACAATCCCACTCCCTCAGTCGAACCAACTGACAAATCTACTACCAAAGTGTCTGTTCAGAAGATCACCGCTCCTCGTCGTAGTAGGAGGGTTTCAACTAAACCTGCTCGTTATGGCTTGGACGATGAAATCAATATGGTCGTTGGTGACGGTATTGAAGGCGATCCATTAACCTAAAAACAGGCAATGGCTAGTCCGCAACGAAAATGATGGTCGGCTGGCATGGATTCAGAAATGGATTCCATGAAAAAGAACAAAGTCTGGGAATATGTAGACGCACCAGATGACTATCATCCAATCGGATGTAAGTGGGTTTACAAGAAGAAAAGAGGCGCTGGAGGCAAAGTCGAAACTTTTAAAGCTAGACTTGTAGCCAAGGGTTATACCCAAAGAGAAGGCGTGGACTATGAGGAAACTTTTAGTCCTGTTGCCATGCTCAAATCCATCCGAATTCTTCTCTCCATAGCTGCTGCTTTCGATTATGAAATCTGGCAAGTGGATGTCAAGACTGCCTTCCTTAATGGGGTACTTGAAGAAACCATCTATATGGAGCAACCAGAAGGCTATGTTCTTCCAGGGCAGGAAAAGGAAGTTTGCAAATTAAATAAGTCTATCTATGGACTAAAGCAAGCTTCTCGCTCATGGAACAAAAGGTTTGATGAAATCATTAAGACCTACGGCTTTCTTCAGAATGAAGATGAACCTTGTGTTTACCAACTCAAGGAAGACCAAGTAGTAGTATTCCTGGTCCTTTATGTTGACGACATTTTGATTATTGGAAACAATATCAAGAAAATGACTAACATCAAGGAATGGCTTAACACTCAATTCGATATGAAAGATTTGGGTGAGGCAGCCTATGTTCCTGGTATTCAAATTATCAGAAACCGGAAGAACAGATCTCTTGCTCTCTCTCAAACAACCTACATTGACAAAGTTTTAGAGAGATTCTCCATGAACAACACCAATGGGGCAAACATGCCTTCTAGATATGGTATTCGTCTATCTAAGGAACAGTCTCCTACTGATCATCAAGAGATAGAGGACATGGCAAAAATTCCCTATGCTTCTGCAGTTGGAAGTCTAATGTATGCAATGTTATGCACTAGACCTGACATCTGCTATGCACTGGGAATCGTGAGCAGGTATCAGTCTAATCCAGGACAGGAACATTGGAATGTAGTTAAGTATATTTTGAAATACTTAAAGAGTACAAGGAATCTTGTTTTAGTCTACAAGGGTGGTGCTTTAAATCCCATAGGCTACGTTGATTCAGATTTCTAGGCAAGTCTTGAAGACAGAACTACATCTGGGATGGTGTTTACTCTTGGGGGTGGAGCAGTGGTTTGGAGAAGTGCAAAACAAACCGCTATATCGGACTCGACTATGGAAGCTGAATACATAGCTGCAGCCAAAGCTGCTAAAGAACTTGTCTGGCTAAGTAAGTTCTTCACCAGCATCGGTGTCATCCCTAGAATGGAAAAGCCTCTCGTCCTACTTTGTGATAATAATGGAGCGATATTTAACAGTAAAGAACCTCGAAGCCACAAGAGAAGCAAACACATTGAAAGGAAGTATCATATTATCAGAGAATATGTGGCAAGAGGGGATGTACTAGTTGAGAAAGTGGACACAGAGGACAACCTAGCTGATCCATTCACCAAAGTGTTGGCCGTGACTGCATTTGAAAAGCACCGTCAGAATTTAGGATTAATTGATATGTACTGATTAGTTTTATATTAGTGCAAGTGGGAGTTTGTTGGGTTTTATGTCCTAAATAAAACTCCATTTCAATGTAATCTATTTTATTCAACATCAATAAAGAAATAGAAGTAATTTTCATTCATTTGTGTATGTTTTGGTTCATGTTATCAATTGCTTGTCTATTTGATTTATAAATTCATCTGAAACTCTTTTCACATACTTGATCCTGTTTATTGTGTTGTCAACACTTTGGAAAGTAAACATGACTATGTGAATAAAGTTTCCTAGATTTATCAGACACAGGGTTTTACTGATATGATAATCTACAACAAGAGTTTACTTGCATTTGGAGAAATGCTATGTTCTCTTAGACATTGGTTAAAGTAAAGCTCAAAATGGATGCATGGAGTATGCATCGGAAGGGACCCATATTGAACTTTGACTTAGATTTATTAAACTTACCGTAAAATCTATTCAAGTTAAAATCGCCTAGTTGATGCTAGATCAAATGATCTTAATCCTGTTATGATTAGGCTCAATCTGAGGAGGCTATTCGTGTTCTTTGATTTGTTAGTTAAGCCTACTTTTAGGTCAGGGTGATACGTACATTTTGGGAACACGGTAGTGCAATTGAGTGGGAGCGCTAACATAAACATGGAATCTATAGCTTCTATCTGGCGAATAGTAAGCAAAGGATGATCTCCTTCGAGCTTGACCAAACGAAAATAAATGGTGGAGTACTCATTTCACATAAGCTGAAATATCATTTATACGGGGTCAAGTGTTTTAAGGATAAAATACATAGTAGGGTGTAACGGTAATTTAATCCCTTTACAGTGTAGATCATTCATATAGAGGATCATTGATCAAATTAGGATTAAAATAATGGATAACTAATGATGTGTCTATATGGTGGAACATATAGAGCATTCTATATACTGAGAGTGCCATTCTAAGTTCTATGCGTGGATTCAACGAAGAATTAATAAGTTAGTGAATTTAAGTAATAAATTCTTGATTTGCTTATTGGAAGCTCGGTTATATAGACCCATGGTCCCCCACTAGTTGAGATAATACTGCTTGTAAGACTCATGTAATCGGTTTTGATTAATCAATTATAATTCTCAAATTAGACTATGTCTATTTGTGAATTTTTCACTAAGTAAGGGCAAAATTGTAAAGAAAGAGTTTTAGGGGCATATTTGTTAATTATGATACTTTGTATGGTTCAATTCATAAATATGATAAATGACAATATTATTTAATAATTATTTATAGTTATTAAATAGTTAGAATTGGCATTTAAATGGTTGAATTAGAAAATTGGCATTTTTTAGAAAATCAGATGCAAAAGTGATAAAACTGCAAAATTGCAAAAAGTGAGGCCCAAATCCACACTGCCATGGCCGGCCACTTTTATAGGAATTATCCTTTGATATTTTCATTATTTTAATGCCAAATAATTCAAACCTAACACTAGTGTAGTGCTATAAATAGATAGTGAAGGCTTCAGGAAAATTACACTTTCCATTCAGAAAAAACCTGAGCCTCTCTCTCTATTCTTGGCCGACCTCGCTCTCTCTCTCTCTCTCTTCTTCCTTAAGATTTCGAAATACTTAGTGATTAGAGTAGTGCCCACACACAGCAAGTGATACCTCAATCATAGTGAGGAAGATCGTGAAGAAAGACTTTCAACAAGAAGGAGTTTTAGCACCAAAGAATCAGAGAAAGAGATTCAGGTTCAGATCTTGATAATACTCTGCGACAGAAAGGATACAAGGGTTAGAGATCTGAATGGAAGGAGTCATATTATTCTGCTGCACCCAATGTAAGGTTTCCTAAACTTTATATGTGTTTATTTCATTGTTTTAGAAAGTTCATATTTAGGGTGTTAATCAACATACTTGTGAGTAGATCTAAGATCCTGGTAAAATAATTTCCAACACAACTTACATGGTTTGTAGACCCAGAATCAAGAATTCAAATTGATTTATCATTCTCTAAAACACATGATTCGAAGACTAAAGCATCACTGCTTATTCGTTTGTGAATTCTTGTTCTTGCTTGTATATTTTGTTGTGAAGTATAACTTGAGGAAGTGGAATCACTTTCTCCTATCTTCTCAACTAAGCTTGAAATAGTAGGATTTATGGAGTTATGAACTATTTGCTCTTCAGAGTGAACGATTCCCAGCTAATCTGCTTTCTGGAGTTTCATGTTCATCATGAGCACATTTGAAGTATTACATTGACCCGGAGTTTTATTCATATCTTCAAGTTCATTTGCTAAGATATTAACTAGGAGTGGATTGGGATGAGGGTTATTGGCACTACAATACATCAATAAAACAGAAGTAAGGTTTTGGTTCAAATTCATACACAAGTTCAGAAAATAATAAATAATCATATATGTTATAAAAATACTAAATCTACCATAGTTTATTTTCCAAGGTTTCCAACATAATGAAATACAGTGTCCTAGTAGGCGAGAGTCAAAGATAACATTATTTGAATAGAGTAGTCAGCTCATCTAAAATAAAACCATTTTAGCAACCTTTTATTCGATCAAAATGAGAATCCAACGTTGTCCCGGTAGGCGAGAGTCAAGGTTATTCTCACTTTATGAGCTTCCACCATTGTTTCATGTTTTATGAGTTTATCTCTAAGTAGTCACCGTAGGGGAAAGTCTAATAGAGACGAAAACTCACAAAACACTTATCAAATGAGATCTTATGGTGTTAAAAGTTCTCAACGAATAACCATCCATAAGGGGGACGAAGTCTAGCATCTCGAGGTTATATTGAAAAAATTTAACTATTGTAAGACCAACAATGGAGATCGAATATCTTTTTGATTAAAGCTCATTATTTAAAAAAAATATGTATTTTATTTAATCATCTGTTCCATAATTTAATAATGAAAAATTACAAATTAAAGTTGGTTTAAAAAAATCAACTTTAATTAAATTTCAATTATTATTTAAATTCGAATATAATGGAACCAATTTGAAAATATCTTGTATAAGTTGTTTAGAAGAATCTAAAAAATCAACTTAAATATCTTTCAAATTAGATTTAATTAAACATAAAATTAACTTGTAACCACTTAATTTGAAAATATTCAATTTTAAGTTAATATTTGAAAAAATATCTAAAGAATCTTAATAACCAATTCCTAAAATTCCTCAACTTAATTTTGAAATTTAAAATTCAAAAGATATTCAGATTTAAGTTGATTAGTTAGAGATAACTAATTTTCAACTTAAATAGGAATATTTAATGAAAAATTTAAATTAAGCTTCAGAAAGAATCTAGTTGGTTATAATTCTATATTAAATTAAATACAAGAAAATACATATAGTTTAGCTTAGAATATAATTCATTAAACTATGTTTTTCTTAAATTAATTTCAAAATAAATGAAATTAATTATGTTGCTAATCAATTTTATAAGGTTAAACTAATTTAATTAACCTAGTGTAGTTATCCAAATCAGGCAAATGGGCCTTCACAATTGGGATAGTTCATGTGAGAGGGAGCTGGGTTCAGTATGTCTTACCCACTTCTATTGGCCCCCAACTCTCACACAAGGCCCAAAAGAGAGGAATTTAACCTTAAAATGAACAACTGTTATTAATTGAATAGAGCCAAAAACTAAATGGGCATAAATAAAATCTATCAAAAACTATGATATTTTATTTAGCAACAACAACCTATATGCATCTATAACAAAATTAAACATATAGGCTCACACAGACACACACTTGGATGGATCCTATCATGTTGCTAGGTCATACACAGATGAAAGAAGATTGTAAAATTTACCTGTTACAAATTATTTACTTGACCTATTGACAATTGAACCATGGGTTAAAATCAGATCATTGGATCTGTCAACAAGTTAACCATGGCAATTTAGATCAAGCAATAATAGGTTTTATAAAACTTACACATAAACTAAAACACATACTCCTGCAACAAGATGAATTGGATAGTTGGATGTAGGAATTATTTAATTTTAAATAATAATTTTCGAAAATAATTAAATAATAAAAAAAAATTAAAATTAAAACTACAATTTTTGAAAAAATAGGTTTCAACTAACCTAAATATCATTTCAAAAATAATTGCTAACCACCTTTTAAATTTTTAAAGTTATTTTATAAATTCAATATAAAACAAAAAAAATAAATATTTTTCAGATTTTATAATTTAATTTAAATAAAAAAATAACAAAATTTAAAAGTTAGCAAAATATCTTACTTCTATTTAAAATTACATGATTATAGTAATCTTATTTTAAATTTAAATAAGGTCAAATAATTTAAAAAAAAAATAATTTAAAAAATATTTAATATCTCACCTTTAAATTTAAAAAATAAGATAAAATAATCAAATTTAAAAATAAGATATAAAATCAAGCAATAAGATAGATTTTTACTTATTTTTTCAAATTCAAATTGCACTAATATCAAAAAGTAAATTTAAAAAATTCAAATTAATTTATTTCTGATATTAGATTTCAAAATTGAAAAGTAAAAATCAAAATACAAAACTACACAAAAAATCGGAAGTTAATTCCATGAAATAGCATGAAGAAACAAAGAAAAACGAAAAAATTGCGAGCTGTACGGAGAGTATGCATTGCATACTGTCTGCGCGCGGGCTAGGGAGGGCCTGACCGAGAAATGCCGGCGCAAGAGGCTGCATGCAACCTCTCCGCGCGCGGAATCCTCAGTTTAGACACGAATTCGTGTCCTAGCGCGTACTGTCCGAGGGAAGCCCCTCATGCGCGCGCGTGGTGCAGTGACACCATCCCGATATTTTTTGAAACTTCAAAAAATCATAACTAATTCAAATAAAATCAAAATTGAGTTCTGTAAAAAAGTAAATTGCTTAATTTTTTCCATAATATCCAATAAAAATAATTTCAGTAACAGATATTCAATTATTTTTCACGAAAATTCACAAACATCAATCAATCATCATACAACACACAAAACAGCATGATAGCATCCAAAACACACACAAATCGTTTTAAGTCCAAATTTCTTGCAAGCAAATCAATTACCATGGCTATGAGGCCAGTTGTTGGAAATTATTTTCTCAGGATCTTAGATCTACTCACAAGTATGTTGATTAACACCCTAAATATGAAGTTCTAAAACGATTATAAATTAAACACATATAAAGTATGAGAACCTTACATTGGGTGCAGCGGAATAATATGTCTCCTTCCATTTAGATCTCTAACCCTTGTATCCTTTCTGTCGCAGAGTATTATCAAGATCTGAACCTGGATCTCTTTCTCTCCTTTCTTTAGTGTTGAATCTCCTTCTTGTTGAATGTCTTTCTTCACGATCATCCTCACTATGATTGAGGTATCACTTGTTGTGTGTGGGCACTACTCTATCACTACGAGGTTCGAAATTTACAATGAAGAAGAGAGAGAAGAAGGTGGCGGCTAGGTATAGAGAGAAGGCTCAGGTTTTTCTCTGAAGGAAACCAGATGTGAAAGTGTTAAGTGTAAATTTCCTGAAGCCTTCACTATCTATTTATAGCATACCACATAGTATTAGGTTTGAATTATTTGGCATTAAAATAATGAAAATATCAAATGATAAAGCCTATAAAAGTGGCCGGCCAAGGCATTATCGATTTGGGCCTCACTTTTTGCAATTTTGCAGTTTTATCATTTCTGCATCTCATTTTCTCAAAAACGCCAATTTTCAAATTCAACTATTTAAATGCCAATTCTAACTATTTAATAACTATAAATAATTATTAAATAATATTGTCATTTATCATATTTATTAATTGAACCATACAAAGTATCATAATTAACAAATATGCTCTAAAAACTCTTTCTTTACAATTTCGCCCTTAGTGAAAAATTCACAAATAGACATAGTATAATTTGAGAATTATAATTGATTAATCAAAACCAATTAAATGAGTCTTACAAGTTATATTATCTCAACTAGTGCGGGGACCATGGGTCTATATAAACGAGCTTCCAATAAGCAGATCAAGAATTTATAACCTAAATTCACTGACTTATTAATTCTTCGTTGAATCCACACATAGAACTTAGAATTGCACTCTCACTATATACAACGCTCTATATGTTCCACCATATAGACACGTCATTAGTTATCCATTGTTATAATCCTAATTTGATCAATGATCCTCTATATGAATGATCTACACTGTAAAGGGATTAGATTACCGTAACACCCTACAATGAATTTTATCCTTAAAACACTTAACCCCATATAAATTATATTTCAGCTATGTGAAATGAGTACTCCACCATTTATTTTCGTTTGGTCAAGCTCGAAGGAAATCATCATTTACTTTCTATTCGCCAGATAGAAGCTATAGATTCCATATTTATGTTAGTGCTCCCACTCAATTGCACTACCGTGTTCCCAAAATGTACGTATCACCCTGACCCAAAAGTAGGCTTAACTAACAAATCAAAGAACACGAATAACACTCTTGAGATTGAACCTAATCACATCAGGATTTAGATCATTTGATCTAGGATCAACTAGGCGATATTGACTTGAATAGATATCACGGTAAGTTTAATAAATCTATGTCAAAGTTCAATATCGGTCCCTTCCGATGCATACTCCATGCACCCAACCTGAGCTTTACTTTAACCAATGCTCTGGAAAGAACATAGCATTTCTCCAAATGCAAGTAAACTCTGTTGTAGATTATCATATCAGTAAAACCCCGTGTCTGAGAAATCTAGGAATCTTTATTCACATAGTCATGTTTACTTTCCAATGTGTTGACAACACAATAAAGAGGATCAAGTATGTGAAAAGGGTTTCAGATGAATTTATAAATCAAATAGACAAGGAAATGATAAGGTGAACCAAAACATACACAAATGAATGAAAAATACTTATGTTTCTTTATTGATGTTGAATAAAATGGATTACATTGAATTGGTGTTTTATTTAGGGCATAAAACCCAATAGTATATGCCTACAAGGCCATAACAAGATTCTTGCTGATGTCAAAAAAGGACAAAAAGTTGGAAACCCCTTTAGAACCAAGGCCCAAGTTGGCCAGGGTTTCCAAGCCTTGAAAGGGTCGGCCAAGGTCCCATGACTCAACCAAGAACTGGCCAAGGTAACCAAACCCAGGCATGAATAGGCTAGCTTTATATGGTGAAACCCTAGGGCTAGACAAGTTCCACAATTAAGCCCTAGGGCTGCCAAGTCTCAAGCGAGACCTCTCAGGCCGACCAATGATAGTTTTGAATCCAAATGTATATTTTTTTTCAAAACTCAAATATGTGCCTCATGTTCTCTATGACTTAATGAGTCAGAAATCACAATGAAGCCCAAAATTGAATCTCTTTCACCAAGTAGTCACACATTATACATTCCAAAACTGTCAAGAGGATCAATATACCAAAGAGATTACAAACTAATATGTGAATCAAAAAATTTCTAACAGCTTAAAAAGCTTAAAACTTATTAATGACATGTACAAAAAAGAAGATGATGAGCATATATACAAAGAGAAGATCAAAGATCTAAAAGTACACCACGTAAAAAGCCAACACTTGGCTGAGCAAGGCTGTTCAGCAAAGACTACTACAAAGAAGACGAGAGCTAGAAAGTCCCTATCCAACAAGATGTCCTAATAGGGACTTGGGGGCAAATGTTATCCAAAATTTTTCCTCCTAACAGGGCATGTGCACATGAGCCTAGACAAAGTTCAAGCGGAATACAACCTTGCCAATAGCAAGACAGGATCTCCATACAAGGTATGGAAAACCGTTAAGCAATAACTAAAAGGAGTGAAGAAAGCCATCAAGGAGTTGTACTAACATGTCTAGTGAGCTAAGAGAAACCTATAGGCTTGCCAGGGTGAGCTTGTATGGTCGACCATGATCTGTACACAAGCTAGCCAGCAAAAAGGTGACCTTTAGACCGAGGGAGCTTCCATTTGATCAAAAAAAAAACCCAACCTCTACAAGGAAAAGGTGTACAAATCTATCCTCCAGTTACCAAAGGATAGCCTCCACATTCAAAGGCTGGCCTCCTCTTGGTAAAGCTGACAGGAACATGACCTGCCAGACCCTGGCAGGAACAGGACCTACTAGATCAAAATTTTTTATTTAAAAAAAAATCAAAATTATGAATATCATTTATTTTTATTTTTAAACAAATATATAAAAAATTATACAAAAATCAAATAAAAAAAAATACTCATTAACATCTTAAAAAAATTCAAGTAATTTAAAATCACGAAACACTTTATCTATAACACAAAACCGACAAAGTGATAATAAAATATGAACTAATAATTGTCTAATCTTGAAGAAAACTATTAAAAAAGTTCTAATTGTTAATAATCTTCACTCATTATCTTCATCGTCGATTTGTTCTCTATATATGATCAACAATTTCATCACGAACATTAGCCATTTCACGAAGTTGATCTCTTAAAATGCTAAAATAGTTTGAAGACATCCTTATCCATTCTAAATAAATCATAAGACCTACTCTCGTGACCATGCAACACCTCCATTAAATACTCATGTCCTGAAAGGGCCGAATTTCTACACTGTTCCTTAGTTAGATATAATTGATTGTACTCCACGCAAGCAAATAAAACTAATAACTTTACAAACTCATTGTCTAAATCGTGAAGAAGTAGATTATTTATGTTGAATGGTGCACCATTTGTAGACATTATCCTGGAGACATTTGGAGACAAAATATATAATAAAAAATAATAATAAGATTGTAAATAATAGGAGATAGCTAAAGTAAATAACCAACAAGACATTCATACAAACAATGTCATACAAACAAAGTCATACAAACAAAGTCATGCTTACAAACAAAGTCATTCATACAAACTAAATCATTCATAAATCCCAACAATTATAAAATGTAAAGGCTAAACAAAGTAAAAAAAAATCACTATCTGTACCTGCCATCTATTCAATCTACATGTAATTTCAAAATAGGTGATAAGAAAGAAAACTATGACATTAGACAAGTCTAACAGCGACGACATTATCATAGCAAAATATCCTAACAACTAAAACGTTAGGAAAAAAGAAAATGGAGAGTACACTTTTGAAGGATAGCTTTAGTCACCCAACAACAGTGAGAGAATCAAGACCATTCAAAGTACAGCCCAAGGTACTTAGCAACATTGTAAGCTTAACCAACGAGTTATGAAGTGGCGCACCCAAATGATCAGAAATAACAGCCCAAACCAGTCAATAGTCACATACTTAGCTCATTGCAAAATTTGCAGCCAATTAACATCACAACTTAAAGAGGGAACCAAACTAAGTAGAGGAGCATGTAACACTCCACTTTCCAAAACTATATATAAACAGGACTAAGGAGAGATGCACCATTCATGAACCACAGATCCATTTATGAAATTTTTCTCTGTCAATACAGAATTCTCAACCATTTAACTTAAAAGTACTCCCAACATACGTAGTAGTATAATTACCGTTGCTAAAAAAAATACAAATCATACAAATAAAAATACAAATCATAATAATGAGCACTAAAAATCAAAAGATTCCCATTGCTAAAAAAAATATGATGGAAAAAATAAGCTAGAACTAGATAACTCAAACCTATTTGGAAGAAGAATATCCGAATTGAGTGACACATATTTGAACCAAGAATCCGAGTCACCATAATTCTTCATAATCCAAATTTCAATTAAATCTTCATATGTATTATCAGTGAGAAAACAAAGACACCCAGAAAACTTAGTTAGCTTCCTAAAATAACATCCTTGTCTAATTTGATGAGCATTTATAAGCTTAAATTTCTCCTTACTTATATCAAAAGCAACTATCCCTATACATAACTGGAAAATTTTAGTTCTATTTGCAAAGCATACCATCCAATTAATGTACTCATTGAAAACAACAGAGCAATCCACATCAGAAATAAGTGTTTCTATATCAGAAGTAGGTATTATAAATTTTGAAAATATGTTAAGCATTACTATTTTCCTCTACGAATTGCTTCTCAAACTATAAATCCAAACTTGTTTTCCCTTTTTAAACACATTACTAGAACGATCATCATAACCAACCTCAGTTAAAGATGTGCACTGTACCACTTTTAAATCAGTGGTCAAGTGATTATAGCCAAGTCCAACTATAGTAGTGTAGTAGTATAATCAAGTACCCTAGGAGTAGAAGAGGGCAATCATTTAAACTCGTTAATGGTGGGCTTCCATAAATAAATCTCACCACATGTAGAACGAGAAAACCCTAATACGCCATTATCACTGCCCATAAGTTACATATTTGTTGGACCCTCTTCAATAAAGGGTAATTTGTGTGAAGAAATCTCAGTTAAGTGTGAGGATCACAAATGGATAAAGATGGAGAACTTACAGTGTTGTCTTGGAGGAAAACTAGGCGAGGTAGAGGTGGATGATGGTGGAAGTGAAGATTGATAAAATAAGGAGTCCGTAGAAGAGAGAGCAAAGCTTTAGAGATGCACTCGCACCGTTTGAGAGATTTGTCATCGAGTCTTGAAAGAATCTCCACAAGAATATCACTAAAATGTAAAACCCAATTCAGAGTAAAATACTAAAATCTCATTTCAGAGATGAAACCTTAAATCTCATTAAACCAAAAATCTTTGAGAGAGAGAGAGAGAGAGAGAGAGAGAGAGAGAGAGAGAGAGAGAGAGAGAGAGAGAGAGAGAGAGAGAGAGAGAGAGAGAGAGCGATATACACAAAGGAAGAGCTTACATGAACGGAAGCCATTGAAGATGGTAGAGCTTGAAATCGCAGAGGACGGAAAGCTAGAGAGAAGCTATAAAAGGGGAAAAAGTGTTTTAATTTTTTTTTAAAAATCGTTTAAAATTTGTTTTTAAAATTCACATAAATTTGATTTTAAATTTAAAAAAACAAAAAACAAAAAATTTTACCGAACGTACGCTTTATTTTAAATTGTTTAATTTGTGATTAAAAAAAAAACTACTTTTAAAATTATTACCGAACAACCCCATAATTAACCTAATACAATTATTTAAATAAGGCAAAGGGGCCTTCACAATTGGGGTAGTTCATGTGAGGGGGAACTGGGTTCAGTATGTCGTACCCACTTCTATTGGCCCCAACTCTCACACAAGGCCCAAAAGAGAAGAATTTAACCTTTAAATAAACAATTGTTATTCATTGAATAAGCCCAAATCTAATTGGGCCTAAATAAAATTAGTTATGTCAAATTTTATTTTAGCAACCTAGTCCATTTACTTAGTAAAAACTTAAATGGGCTTCCTATATGCATCTAAGCCCAATAGCAAACATATAGGCTCACACAGGTCAAATGATTTGGATGGGCCCTATCATGTTACTAGGTTTACACAGATGAAAGAAGTAAAAAATTTACCTGTTACAAATTATTTATCAGATCTATTGACAATTGGACTATGATTAAAATCAGATCATTGGATCTGTCAACAAGTTAATCATAGCAATTTAGATCAAATAAATAATAGGTTTGTTAAATTTTTTTTTGAATAAACAATATAAATAAATAAACAAACATCGTCCATGTAACAGTTGTGAAATAAGATATTAATATAATTAAATTATTATTCTTAAACTAACCAAATTAATTTTGAAAATTTAGGGTTGTTAAAACAAACCTTAAAATCTCAAAATAAAAGAAACTAATTTTAAAATATCTAGGTTTATTTGAATCAAATTAAATTAAATATCAAATAAGATCAATGATTTGAAAGAAAGAATCTTCAATATCACTTTCAATCTTATAATTTAATTAAAATAAACCAATTTTAAAATAGATTTCGTTAGATAGTTATTATTTTAGGAATAAAATAATAAATAAATAATAATTATCATAATTATATGTCAAAATATCTCAAAGTAAGCAATATTCAAATTTCTACAAAAATATCTAAGTTATTTAAATATTTAAAATATAATTCATAAATTTCCAATAAGAAAAAAAATGATATATATAGAAAAAATATCATTTTTAAACTTATAATTTATAAATAATTAAATATTTAACAAAATAACAAATTTTGAATTTGAAAATATTATGGTAAGTGTATCTATAAAAATATATATGTTAATTTCAAATTTATTAATTATTTAATTTGTCATATAAGATAATTTTAATATAATATTTTAAATAAAAAGACAAAGTTACTGTTGCCCCTGATTTTGCCCAATATACGTGGACCAACCAGATAAGGACACGTGGATAAAGCAATTCACAATATTTGCTAAGTCTTTATGCCATAAGGTAGCGTCCAAGACGTAGCCCCCGGAGAAGGCACATGGAACTTCATATGCTCCCGGAAGCTCGAATAGCGCTAAGGCATCTCCGCGAGGTGTCAGACTTCTCCTGAGCAGTCAAGTCACATTAAATGCCGCATGGGAGGAAGCGTGTTGGGGCTGCTACACGCAATAAAGTCTGACGACACAACCTTCAACCAGCAGCGGCACAGTAATGATCATTTAAGTCTAGCGACGGCTACACTGTGAAGAGTCACGTCAATCAAAAGGCAATAAGGACATTCAACATAAAAACCCTACAGCACCTAGGGATTTGACCATGCATTACCCATGGTATATTCATTGGGAATACCCAACTTTATGGATACTTACAGATACACTTGTAAGGACAATTCTAGGGATCACCCCACCAAAAACACTATAAATACCCCCTCAAAGCTCATTAAACGGGATCGAGAATCTTGGGCTACATATGAGCAAGGAGAGTAAATACTCACCAAGAACATTCTCTGTATTTATAAGGGTGAAACTCTCCCAAATATATATTATGTATTAAAGACATCCATAAATAACAAAGACTCGTGGACTAAGGCTCATTAACGCCCCAACCACGTAAAAATCCTTCTCTCACTTTCTTACAGCTCAGTAATTTTATAATATTTTATTAGTTGCCGAAAACCTCAGTCAACATTTTGGTGCTTTCATTGAGAGCTGAAGAAAGCCACTGTAAACGAACACTTGACTTCACAAACATGGTGGAGACTAGAAGTACTCGTCAGCTTCGCCCTCTTGAAGATGCTCAAGACCCGAATGAGGAAGATGTAGCCTCAAGAGCTGCTGAGGGGTCCGAGGAAGAGGAAGGAATCCCCGATGATGACTACGAGGGAAACCTCAATGAGTATGCCTACGACGAAGGTAGTTACTCGGAACTGGTGCTTCTCAAACAAAAAGCTATCGATCACGAAGCCGAGATCGAAGCTCAGAAAGCGCAAAACCAGAAAATGCAAGAAGTGATGCTGGCCATGCAAAAAGCCATGGAGGCAGCTGGCATTCACGTGCACCCCAAGGCAATGACCGCTGGAGTTGGCAAGGAGCCAGCGACGTCTTCGCCTAGTTCCCAACAGCAGAAATCTAGGGAGCCTAGCCCTATAAGGTACCCTGCTGAAGGGAACCAAACAAAAAACCGTACCTCTACCCCAGGGCGAAAAGAAAAAGGCACAGGATCCGCGAAAGGTCCGCTCAGATTTCCCTAAAGGGAAAGGTCCGCAGAGGGGCAAGCCCCAAAAAGGGAGCTTTGGCCCTCAGGATGGAGAGGACCGAAAAAGCATTTCCGTGCACCAAGAACCCGGGGGTAGAGGGAGAAGAGGACAGAGGTGTCCCCCCGTTGATCTGAGAAATCAAATCAATGGGAACCAAGGTGATCTCCGAGATCACCTTGACCAAAAAAGATACGGACCCGCGGCCTCCACGGGTACGTTAAATGAAGGAATCATGGCGGAACTCGCCATACTTCGAAAAGACATTGCCCGAGTCTCCCGGAGACAAAAAGGAGACGACTCCAACTCAGACAGGGAGGATCGGGAGCCACGTGCTAAGCACGTCTTAGAGGCGGAGCTCCCTAAGAACTTCAAGATGCCCAAAATGGCAGCTTATACCGGGCACTCCGATCCTAGCGACCACTTGTCACGGTTCAACCGTGTCATGACGGTCATGAGGGTCAACAATGACGCCAAATGTCTGTGCTTCCCACTTACTCTAAGTGGGTCCGCGGAGGAATGGTTCAAAAAAGTGGAACCGGGATCCGTGGGCTGTTGGAACAAGCTACAGACCAACTTCCGGAGACAGTTTGTCGCCGCAAGAAAGGTCAATCTAGAGGTCAGTGCCTTGACTAATATCAAGAACTTGCCCTCCGAGACCTTGAAGAATTATATAAAGAGGTTCCGAGAAGAAGCCTCGAAAACCAAGAAAGTTGACGACGGACAACAGCTTGCACTTCTCCAAGCAGGCATCCGCACTAGGACTCCTTTCTGGAATGAACTGCAGCAAGAAGGAGCTGCTAGCCTTCAGGACTTCCAGAAGAGAGTCCAAAAATATATCAACCTCGAAGAAGCCCAAATCATGGCTTACGGAGGATACTATCCCACCGGGATAGCAGGGTACATGCCCGGAGTATCGCCCTCGGGTACTACACCGACCGCAACTCCACAAACAAGTGGCATACAATTCTCTGCTACCCCCGGATATAGCCATGGCCAGGCCTTGGCTCCAGCATCATCCCATTTCGGCAACCCGTTCGGAATGAATGGACAAGCTCCTTCGCACTCTGCTCCGGCTGCTAGCCTGGCAGGCCCTTCCCAGGGCTCGAGGAGTAAAAGGTCCTCCAATGGTAGCACCTGGACGGGGGAGAAGCGCCAGAAAAGGGGGTACACCCCCCAGTATACTCAATACACGGAGATGTCGGACTCCCAAGAGCGTGTGTACTTTGCTACTAGGCAAAATACACACTACCGGAGGCCACAACTATTGTACAAGGATAGCTCCTGGAGAGATCCGAGCGAAAGATGCGAGTACCACAACGACATCGGTCATAGCACCAATGAATGTAAGAATCTCAAGGACGAGATTGAAAATCTAATCCGGTTAGGCCACCTCTACGAGTGGATCAAAAATAGGTTGCCCCACCTTAATCCGGGCCAGGCAACTGTGGGTATGCCTCAGGAAACACCGGGGGGTACAGCAGGGGCATTAGCTCCAGCTGCTCCCACGGGCGACGCCTAGCACATCCCCGGTCTGCCGCCCAGGCCTAATATCTCCGGAGGTCCCCGTATCGGAGGAACTACTCGCAAGGAGCTTAAGCGATACGCAGGGGCCGCGAAACATAATGAGGTGTGGGATGTTACTCAACTCCCAGCTCAAAGGCCCCGGCTGATGGACCAACCCATCACGTTCACGGAAGAAGACGCCAAGACAGTGCGCTTTCCTCATCATGACCCATTGGTCATAGAGACCCCCATCGCAAATAAAGTGGTGGCCAGAGTCTTAATTGACAATGGAAGTTTCGTGAACTTACTCTTCAAGGAAGCCTTCACCGCAATAGGCTTAACGGACCGGGACCTCTCGCCTAGTGGGTCCCAGCTCACAGGGTTCAACGGGACGACACTTATCCCAATGGGAAAAGTAAGGCTCCCAATCACCTTGTGCCCGGACACCCCCCAGAGCACATTTAAATACTGCACTTTCGTAGTGGTGGACTGTCCGACAGCCTACAACGCGATCCTCGGCCGACCGGCCTTGGTAGACTTTGGTGCAGTCACATCGATTCGGCACCTGTGCCTAAAGTTCCCTACCCGGGAGGCCGGGATCGGAACGGTGAGGGGAAACCAGGGGGAAGCAAGACAATGTTACAATGTCGCAACCCACCTGCCCGTGCTAATGGTCCGGGAGTCAGTTGAGCCAGAAGTGGCTGAAGAGGATGAGTTAGACCCCCGTGTGGGGTCCGAAAGAATTGTGAACCAATGGAGGATGTCGAGGAATTATCAGTGTGCGACCTCGACTCCACCAAAGTACTCCGGCTGGGGAAGAACCTAGATCCGGAGGAAAAAGAAAAAATAATAAAAACACTGAAGGGCGCCATCGATATCTTTGCATGGCGCCAAGAAGACATGACTGGCATAAGCCCTCATGTCATCACCCACGTACTCAACGTCAATCCAGACATGCCCCCCGTCCAGCAAAAGGACGCCGCTCGACTCGGTGAAAGCCGAAGCTCTGGAGAAAGAGGTGGACAAACTTTTGACTAACGGCATGATCCGCGACGTATACTATCCGGAGTGGCTGGCCAATCCGGTCCTGGTGCCCAAGCCGAACGGAACTTGGCGAGTTTGTATAGATTTCACTGATCTAAACAAAGCTTGTCTGAAGGACTGCTTCCCGTTGCCCAGGATCGACCAGATGGTAGATGCCACTTCTGGATTCAAACTGCTATCCTTCATGGACGCCTATGCTGGGTACAACCAAATAAAAATGCATACGGCAGACCAGGAGTGCACTAGCTTCAGGACCGATAAGGGGGTATACTGTTACTTAGTCATGCCCTTCGGACTGAAAAATGCCAGAGCAACCTATCAGAGAATGGTTAACCGGATGTTTAAAGGCCTCCTGGGGCGAAATATTGAGGTTTATGTAGACGACATGCTCGTCCAATCCAAAGCATGCAACAACCATGCAAGCGACTTAGAGGAATGCTTCGAAGTGGTCCGGAGATACGGCATGAAGCTCAACCCAAAGAAATGCACCTTTGGGGTCAAGTCAGGAAAGTTTCTGGGCTTCATCGTCAGTCAAAGAGGGATTGAGGCAAATCCGGAAAAAATCCAGGCTCTCCTAAGCATGCCATCCCCCAAAAAGCATAAAGATGTGCAGAGCCTGACTGGAAAGGTAGCTGCCTTAAGCCGCTTCATCTCACGGTCCACGGACAAGTGCATACCCTTCTTCAACGTATTGAAGAAGTGCCAAAAGTTTGAATGGTCGGACGAGTGCGAGGAGGCATTCAAAAAGCTAAAAGAGCACATGGCCAAGCCTCCTATCTTATCAAAACCCGTTCTCGGAGAAGACCTATTTCTTCTTTGGCTGTCTCCGAACACGCGGTCAGCGCTGCCCTAGTCCGGGAAGAAGAGAAAACTCAGCACTCCGTGTACTATGTCAGTAAGCGCATGATAGGAGCCGAAACAAGATACCCAGTCATTGAAAAGCTGGTTTTTTGCCTCCTGATGGCGTCAAGGAAATTGAGGCCATACTTCCAAGCACATCCAATCAAGATACTGACCAACCACCCGCTCCGGCACGTCCTCCAAAAACCTGAAGCATCCGGAAGGCTCCTCAAGTGGGCAATGGAGCTAAGTCAATTCGACTTGCACTACATGCCCCGAATTTCTATAAAAGGCCAAGCCTTGGCGGACTTAATTACTGAATGCAACGAAGCCGAGGCAACCGCGAATATGCAGGTACCGCCAATCCCCACATGGAGAGTATTTGTAGACGGAGCCTCCAATGAAAACGGTTCCAGAGCCGGAGTGGCGATGATATCACCAACTGGACTGCGACTCCAGGCGGCCCTACGGTTTGACTTCGCAGCTTCAAACAATGAGGCCAAATATGAAGCCCTAATAGCAGGACTGAAATTAGCAAAAGCCGTAGGAGCCAAAAGAGTGGAAGTTTATAGTGATTCCCAACTGGTCGTAAACCAGGTATCCGGAGAATACCAAACACGCGGCGAGCGAATGGCCGCGTACGTAACAATAGTCCGGGAACTACTCCACGAGTTCACGGACTGCAAAATAGAAAGAATCCCCCGGGAAAAGAACGCTCACGCGGACTGTCTGGCTAAGTTAGCCTCAGATAGCGAAATCGAAGAGCTGGGGTAGTACCAGTGGAACGCTTGGCAGAGCCAAGCATCAATATAAAAGAGACCACGATAACGGTTGGGCAAGAACCCAGCTGGATGGTCCCCATCATAAAATACATAACAAAAGGCAAGTTGCCCCAGGAAAGGGCACTGTCTCGGAAGATTCAGTATCAGGCTCATCGTTATGTAATGATGGATCAAATTCTCTACCGAAGAGGACTCAACATACCTTATTTAAGGTGTGTATCGGACCCTGAAGCTAGACAAATCATGCTAGAGGTCCACGAAGGGTTCTGTGGAGATCATACGGGAGGACCCAGTCTCTCAAAGAAAATATTGAGACAAGGGTACCTCTGGCCAACAATGAAAAAAGATTGCATAGACTACGTCCAAAAGTGTGATTCGTGTCAAAGGTTCGCGAACATACCGAGAGCTCCTCCAAATGAAATCACCTTGATGACTAGTCCCTGGCCCTTCGCGGTATGGGGAATAGATCTTATTGGGTCCCTGCCAACAGGAAAAGGGGGAGTAAAGTATGCAATAGTAGCAGTAGACTACTTCACCAAATGGAAGGAGGCTGAGCCCATGAAGACCATAACTGCTAAAAAAGCACTGGACTTTGTTATCAAAAACATAGTGTGTCGATATGGCTTGCCTCACAAAATAGTCTCTGACAATGGAAAGCAATTCGATTGCGAGGAATTTACTGACTTCTGCAACCAACACAGAGTAGTGAAAAGCTTCTCCGCGGTGGCCAGATCTCAAACAAACGGTCAAGCGGAAGCAGTCAATAAAATCCTAAAGGTCACCTTGAAGAAAAAGCTGTTGGCCTGCAAAAACAACTGGCCTGAAGAGTTTCCAAGAGTGTTATGGGCCTACCGGACGACCCCCAGAACCACGACCGGTCACTCGCCTTTTTCAATGGCGTACGGTTGTGAAGCGATGGTCCCGGTAGAAACGTTATTCTCGTCCCACAGGAGAACGACTTACGATCCAACCACGAATCAAGCTTTGCTTCAAGAGGCCTTGGATCAAGTTGAAGAACTCCGGGACGAGTCTCAAATACGGATGGCAGCTTATCAAAAGAAGGTGACCAAGTATTTTAACTCTAAGGTTAAAAACAGAAAATTCGCTATTGGGGATATGGTCCTAAGAAGAGTCTTCCCAACGACCCAGGAACTCGGAGTGGGGGTACTTGGGCCAAATTTGGAAGGACCATATGAAATCGAGGATGAAATTGGCTCAGGCACTTACAAGCTAAAAAGAATGGATGGAACCATTGTGCCAAGAGCCTGGAATGCCGATCACCTCAGAAAATATTACCAATAGCCAAAAATGTAACTTAGACTTTGTTTAAAGAGTTTGTACCGTCTAAATGTATACATCCTCCACATGTTGAATAAAACTGAGTGCCTTAAAAATAAAGTTTCTAAGCCACTCAGGGGGGTACTAGGGTATACCGCACGGACAGACAGAAAACAAACTAAGTAAAATATCCTGACCCAAAGGGCAGGTCAAAAAGAGTATGCACAAAAATAAAAAGCATAAGTATAAAAATCCTGATCCAAAGGACAGGTCAAAAAAGAGAAATATGTGCGTCAAAAGAGATCACATATAAATATCCTAGCCCCAAAGGACAGGTCAAAATATATACAAATGGCCCGTGGACAGGCCTTAGAAATTGTCTCCCCTTTAAATAAAAAACAGCTATATAAATGTATTGTCTCAAAGTAGCTGTATATAAACAAATATATATAAAAGAAGAAAAAATTATAATAAGAGAAGTGGGTGAAATCCTGGTTGTACTGGGTTAATCTCGAGCGGCCTAATCAATGCGCGGAGGGAGACGAGGTCCGATGCGTGCTTCCACCATGGCATCAAGCTTCTTCTTCTTCTCCCGAAATTTGGCGATCATCTCCTCAGGTTTGGGGTAGAAGGTAAGCTTGATATTTTGGTCATTGGTAGACCAAGCCATGAAGACGCCATCATCAAAGCGCTTAGGGCACCGGCCGCATGAAACGGGAGAAAGAAGCTCAGCCCTTTTTGCCTTCTTTGAGGCTTGTTCCTTGAAGTCCCTGAGCTCCTTCAGCTCCGCGGCCAAAGCGGCCCTAGACTCTAAGTTTGCCTGGTGAGTTTCCTCTAAGGATCTCACCTTGGCAACCATCTCGTCCAAGGCTTCCCTGGCCTCTCGGAGCTCCCGCCTGGCCTTTGCAGTAGCCTCACCTTCCACCCTCAGCTCCTCTTGGTGCTTGGCCTCCAGCCTGTCTCTCCGCAGGGCCTCATCCCGGATCATCGCCTCCGCCTGGGCTTCCCTCCGCTTAGCCTCCTCCTCATTGGCTTTGCCAGTGACCTCCCGGCGCTCAGCAGCCTCTTGGTAAAGCTGCCTCTCCGCAGTAAGATCCTGAAGAACCTTCCTGACTTCGTTCATGTCCCCAAAATCAGACAGACGAAGCCATGATTGATTATGTTCTTGGAGAGGCGACTAGCTTCAGCAGCAAGCTAAACAACAATACAAGTATAAGAAAGAATCTCCTAAAAAGAATAAGGGGAAAAACAAAATTACAAAACACTTACCACAGTGAGGGAGTGGCTGAGATCCTGGACTTGGAAGATGGAGTTCAGGGATGCACAGGTAGCGAACCGCTTAGGCGCGCACCGGGTAAGCTAAGACGCAAACTCGCCAGTCATCTCCGTAGCAAAGGGAGCTAAGGTGGGCCCAAGGAAACGACGGAACCAGTCTGATAGGGGGTCCAAATTTAGGTCCCACGGATCCTAGTACTCCGGGTTGTTGATCGTGTCTTGCACCTCAACCCGCAGAACCCTCCTAAGGGCTTCCACCTCAGCATACCCCAGGGAGTATTCATCCATTGCGTAGTTGTGTTTAGCTATCCGGAGCTCCTGTCTCGCCTCGTCTCCAGGAACCAGAGTCAGCACAATGTTGGGAGGGGCAGTATGCTCTTCCATGGGAGAGACCCCACCATCAAGACCGTGGGCCGGAGCATCAGCCCCTTGAGGCCGCTTGGGCTCCTCCTGGGCAATCATTTTGCCTTTACGCTTGCGAATCAGAGCAATCTCTTGCTCTTCTTCACTTTTTTCAGCTTCCTCAGAAAGAGCCCGGAGCCCTCCTGCACCTTCTTCAACTTCCTCAGAAAAGCCCCATTGCTTTTCTTGACCTTCTCTCGGCAGCACCTCCTCGTCATCCACTAAATCAATAGTGTCTGGAGGAGCGCTGGAAGAAATCTTTAAAGCGGGGGCCATCGGGGAAGAAGTAAAGGCAGGAGGAGCCTCAGGAGTGTGAACCCCAGCAAGTTCGGCCAAAATGGCGTCCATAGAAGCACCTGGTACAACAAAAGAAAGCAAGTGTTAGAACATCCGTGGGAAACCACCAACACAAGATATGACAAGCAAGCTAGTCCTACCCTGACTCTCTAATTCGGCCCTAGCAAAGTTCCGAATTTTTATGCTGCCAACATCATCTCCGAGATAGCTGTCCGAAGGCCGGAACCAGCTGGATGTAATGTAAGCTGAATAACCTAAGGGAACGGGCTTCGGAGGACCAGAACCCATCCAGGACCGACCTAGGAAATCTCCTAAGTTTGAAAAATAAAATTCCTTCAAATGATCCCCCCATCGGGTCGAGGGCATCCTAAATCTATAAAGACGCTCGTCGAACCCTACGGGCCTAAGACTGGCATACTCGCCAACAGAAGGAACATAATGAACTACCAAAGGAGACTTACCGCCGGCGCCGGAAGTGTTGGCACCAGGAGCCCCAGTGTTCGGCTCCTGGGCCGAAGGTTGTGGCCTGGAAGCCCTTCTCTCCGTTGAATCCCCAATATGAATGGGCTTCCCGGCAATCGCCTGACTTCTTCTCTCCACCGGGCTCCCCACGCGAAGTGCCTTCCCGGAAGCCGCCTGGGCCTTAGAGTACGCCTTCTCCTGGGCCTTCCGGTAGAGATACTCCTGGTACTTCTTCTCTGCTGTGGCAATGATCTCGTCCCAGAAGGTCTTCTCCGCGACCGGCGCCCTCACGTTGGGACAAATAACCCGGGAAAGGTTAGAGTCCTCCACGGATTGATGCAGAAGGATGAGTTTTGCCTTCCTGCAGTTCTCCGTAGTGACCAGACCCCCGACGTCAAGATCAGTCCGGTCGTAAGAGGCAAAGGCCTGGGCTCTCCGAAGAAAGGCCTGGGTAGGTGCAGTCCGTTCATAGGGAGGAATCCTCAGCCACTCAGTAAGGAGCTCCGGATGGTCCACTGCCCGGAACCCAGAGGAGAAGAAAAAACGATGGCGATACTCCTTAACGTGAGTTTGCCTGTTATACGGGACCACCCCTTCGTTAGCAGGGTGGGCCCGGAACCCGTAAAAACTGTCCTTAAGTTTGTCCCCCTTTTTGGGGACGAAAACAAGTTCATAAAAATACAAAATTTCCGCCGGGCGGGGAGATCCCCATCCCCGGGCGGAATAAAAAATAAATAAGCCTGAAAGCAGGCGGTATGCTTGGGGAATAAGTTGGTATGGCGCAAGGCCGACAAAAACTAAAAAATTAACAAAATAATCTTGAAGAGGAAGCATGGCCCCAGGCATCAGATGCGTCTGGCTCCAGGCCCCAAAGCCGCCGTAGTTATGGTTGGGCGTCTCCGCGTCGCGAGGCGGCCGATGGTAGGTCCCTGATGTGGAAGGCTTGATTCCAGCAACCTCCACAATGTTCTCCAACTGATGGGGACAGGTCAGAGTGGAGTGAAGCTCGGCCGCTTCCCATCCGGTCGCCCGAGACTTGTACCCTTCCTGGGCAACGGGTCCCAGGGAGACCTCCTCAAGGGTAGCCAGGCGCTTACCACTTTTCTTCGATGACTTTGAGCCAGAAGCAGACATTTTTCTATTCTGTAAAAAGAGTAAGATTCCAGCAGTTAGGCCCCATAACAAACCCTAAATTAAGAAAAAGGGAATGGGGGTCCCCTAACCGCTGGAAAGAGGCCCCCTCCGGACACGTGTCACACAGGAAACCCTGGAAGGATTCCCTGGACAAGAGTCGGGTGCAATAAATTCACAGAAGACGGCCTTACGCATTAAAGAAAACAGAAAGAAAAAAGTCTATCCTATGCCCTAAGCAACCATTATACGAAGAACGTATGGCCTCCTACAAAAAAAAATAATAACAACAGAGGCGTGACAACAACAATCCCATCACTAGAGCAGTAAACTCAGACCAATCATATGAAGGATTTAAACACATGCATGCCCAGAAACTTCGAATGCAAACCCAGAAAAGAACAAACAGATAAGTAATAGCATGCCATTCAATAATAAAGCAAAGGGTGCAAAGAACTTACAATGAAATGTTGAAACTGGGGGTCCTGCTGTGAATCGAATAGAGACAAGAAGGACTGATAGCAACGAACGAAGAAGAACTGGGGAAAATTGCAAAGTGTTTAAAGGCCTTGTTTTAGGTCTGAGAATTTTCTCTCTAGGAAATTTGAGCAAAGTTGGCAAGAAATGGGAAGTAACCGAAATGAAGAAAAGGTGGTGGCTTTTATAGGCAAAAATGCATGAGGAACAGGCGTCATCACCTACCAATCGAACGGTGGGGGAAGCGCATGATTCAAATGCTCAAAGATCAACGGACCAGATCGATTTGCAATAAAGGCAGTGGAAACGCTTGAGTATCCGTCTGACACCATTAATGCGCCGTATCAATCAATGGGTGCGAAACGAATCGACCCCTGGAAAAAGTGAATCGCTGCATTAAAAGCCATCATTAAATACACCCTCACGCGCTCAAAGCTTGTGCCAGGAAACCGAGGAGTCAACCGGAGGCACTTGAACAAGCCTTGTTTCATTTTTCAAAAGAACAAGGCTTGGGGGGTAAATGTTGCCCCTGATTTTGCCCAATATACGTGGACCAACCAGATAAGGACACGTGGATCAAGCAATTCACAATATTTGCTAAGTCTTTATGCCATAAGGTAGCGTCCAGGACGTAGCCCCCGGAGAAGGCATATGGAACTTCATATGCTCCTGGAAGCTCGAATAGCGCTAAGGCATCTCCGCGAGGTGTCAGGCTTCTCCTGAGCAGTCAAGTCGCATTAAATGCCGCATGGGAGGAAGCGTGTTGGGGATGCTACACGCAATAAAGTCTGACGGCACAATCTCCAACCAGCAGCGGCACAGTAATGATCATTTAAGTCTAGCGACGGCTACACTGTGAAGAGTCACGTCAATCAAAAGGTAATAAGGACATTCCACATAAAAACCCTACAGCACCTAGGGATTTGACCATGCATTACCCATGATATATTCATTGCGAATACCCAACTTTATGGATACTTACAGATACACTTGTAAGGACAATTCTAGGGATCACCCCACCAAAAACACTATAAATACCCCCTCAAAGCTCATTAAATGGGATCGAGAATCTTGGGCTGCATATGAGCAAGTGAGTAAATACTCACCAAGAACATTCTCTGTATTTATAAGGGTGAAACTCTCCCAAATATATTCTCTGTATTAAAGACATCCATAAATAACAAAGACTCGTGGACTAAGGCTCATTAACGCCCCAACCACGTAAAAATCCTTCTCTCACTTTCTTACAGCTCAGTAATTTTATAATATTTTATTAGTTGCCGAAAACCTCGGTCAACAGTTACCTTTTAATTTAAAATATGTTAAATATCAAAATATCTAATATTATGATTAAATAATATATAAATATTAAAGAAGTTAACAAATTTTTAAATCTTACCATTATTGGAAATATTTCAAATTGGAAATATTTCAAATTAGAAAAATTTAAAATTAGAAAAATCGAATTTTGGGAAACAATCCCATGAAAATTCGAATTTTGGGGAAAAATCCCACAAAATTCGGTTTGGGAGTGAGCTGGCAGCTAGGCTGCACGCTGCAGCCCCAGGAGGCTGCACATGCCTCGGACGCGCGCTCGGAGGGGAGGAATGCAGCCCCATCTGCCGAGAAATCTCGGCGGGCTGCAGGGTTCCTTGGGCGAGACGCCCGGGCAGATGTAGGGTGTACACGGATGTGTCACGCGCGCAGATGGGGGCTTCCAACCCGAGTGCCTGGAGCTGACGAGCACCCACTCGACAGCCTTGAATCCCGATTTTCCAAAATTCATAACTTCACTAATTTTTATCGGAATCAAGTTCCGTAAATACAAAAATTGCTTAACTTTTCACAAGGAATCCAAATAAAATATTTTCAAAAATAGAAAAAATATTTTTCATGGAAAAAATTCCTACAACACATACATCCATCACATAAGCACATAAACCAACAGGAAACCATCCAAATCAACACAAAATATCGTTTTAATTCATATTTCATGAAAGTAAATCATTACCATGGCTCTGATACCAGTAGTTGGAATATTTTACCAGGATCTAGATTTACTACCAAGTATGTTTCATTAACATCCTAATATAAATTCAAAAACAATGAAATAAACACATAAGAGTTTAAGAAAACCTTACATTGGGTGCAGCGGAATATAATGACTCCTTCCATTCAGATCTCTAGCCCTTGATTCCTTTCTGTGGTAGAGCATTATCAAGATCTGAATCTGGATCTCTTTCTCTCCTTCTTTGATGTTGATTTTCCACAGTCTTACATACTATGATTGAGGTACCACTTGATGTGTGTGGGCACTACTCTATCACTCAAGGGAATTTCAAAATTAGAAGAGAAGAAAAGAGAGAGAGGGGCAGCTAGGCTGTTTCTGAAAGAAATAAACGTGCAAAGTCATGAGTTTCTTGAAGCCAACACTTTCTATTTATAGAATGCACTCTAGGTTTAGGTTAGAATTGTATGGCATTAAAATAATGGAAAAATAAAATGGTAAACCTTTTGCATAGTGGGCGGCCATATAAGGAAGTTGAGCCTCACTTTGCAACTTTCCTATTTTGTTATTTGTCTTTCCCAGTTTCTAAATGCCAATTTTCCAATTTAACCATCTAAATGTCAATTCTAATTATTTAATAACTAAAAATTAATTATTAAAAAATATTGTCATTTAATATATTTATTAATTTAGACATATAAAGAATCTTAATTAATAAATAAACTTAGAATCTCTTTTCTTTACAATTTCGCCCTTGCTTAGTGAAAATTCATAAAGTAGACATAGTCTAACTTTAGAATTATAATTGATTAATTAAAATTAATGAACTGAGCCTTACAAGCAGTATGATCTCAACTAGTATGGGGACCATTGGTCTATATAACCGAGCTTCCAATAAGGCCAAACCGAATTTACCAAGTAAATTCCCTAACTTATTAATTCCTTATTGAATCCACACTTAGAACTTGGAATTGCACTCTCAGTCATATATAACGCTCTATATGTTCCACGATATAGATACATCATTAGTTATCCATTGTTATAATCCTAATTTGATCAATGATCCTCTATATAGATGATTTACACTGTAAAGGGATTAAATTACCGTTACACCCTACAAGGTATTTTATCCTTAAAACACTTAACACTGTATAAACGATATTTCAGCTAAGTGAAATGAGTACTCGACCATTTATTTTTCGTTTTGTTAAGCTCAAAGGAAATCATCCTTTACTTTCTATTCGCCAGATAGAAGCTATAGATTCCATATTTATGTTAGCGCTCCCACTCAATTGCACTACTGTGTTCCCAAAATGTACGTATCACCCTGACCCAAAAGTAGGCTTAACTAACAAATCAAAGAACACGACTAACACTCTTGAGATTGAACCTAATCATATCAGGATTAAGATCATTTGATCTAGGATCAACAGGTGATATTGAATTCAATAGATATTACGGTAAATTTTAATATATCTAATCAAAGTTCAATATCGGTCCCTTCCGATGTATACTCCATACATCCGATACTGGTAAACTTTGCCACTGTCCTGGATAGGACATAACACTTTTCCAAGGTGTAAGAATACCTATCGCTGATTATACCATGTCAGTCTAAATCAAGTGTTCTGACAAATCAGGGAATAAACTTTCGAACATATAATTAAGATAATATTCCACTGTGCAGACAACACAATAATCATTAACAAATTCATATGTTCTGCACTTAATGGAATTCATACATTATATATATAATCATGAAATAAATCATGTGAACCATGCAACATAAAATGTTATTTCTGATCTTTATTGATAAGTAAATCTCATTATATTGAAATGGGTTTTATTTAGGGCATAAAACCCAACATGAAGATGTCACCATTGAACTATTTTTCATTGTTTGGCACAATCTTCTGGGGAAGGCCGAACCGACATATGATGTTCTTTACAACGAAGGCAAGGACCTTCTTAGAGGTGACTGTTGCCAGGGGTTCAGCTTTTGTCTTTGTACCCCTCCTTTTCCCTTAGGGAGTTGACCAATTAAGTCAATCATCCACACTGTGAAGAGCCAAGGAGACTGCATCATTGTAAACTCATTGGGTGGAGCTCTGGGTATCTTTGAAAATCTTTGGCACTTGTCACATTTTTTGACATAGTCCATCGAGTCTTCGATCATTGTTGGACAAAAGTACCTCTGCCAAAATATCTTTTTGGACAAGCTTTGGCCCCTAGCATGGTTGCTGCAAAAGCCTTCATGCACTTCTATCATAAGCCATTCAACTTCGACTTTGGTGACGCACCTCAGGAGAGGCATAGAGAAACTCCATCTGTACATTATCTCGTCTAGGATCAAGTACCTAATAGCTTTTCTTCTTAGTTTGCTAGCTTCATTTTTGTCTTCTGGAAAGGCTTCGGTTTGGATGTAAGCTGTGATAGGTGTCATCCATGTTGGAGTGTCATCCAACATGTCAAATTCTTCTGGGACAACAATGCTGGGTTCTTCTAGGAACTATATGCACACCAAGTTTGCTTTGTTAGTAATGGTGCTGCTTGCCAGAAGGGCAAGTGCATCTACTGTGACATTGTATTCTCTAGGGATCTGCCTGATCATGTTACCTTTGAGATGACTTAACAAGTCTTTGATTTTGCGCAAGTAGGCTACCATTCTATCTCCTCGAGTCATGTATTCACCTAGGACATAATTCACAACTAATTGGGAATCGCTGAATATGTCTAAGTGGTCAGTGTGTACTTCATGTGCCAGCTTGAGGCCAGCTATCAGGGCTTCGTATTTAGCCTCATTATTCGAGGTTTCGAAGCTGAATTTGATTGCTCCATGCAGTTGTTGTCCCCAGGTGTTGTAAGGGCAATACCTACACCAGACAATTGGTCAGTGCAACTTCTATCAACATGGAGTTTCCATGTTAGTTCTCCTGAGTCTTGAGGGGTCTCAAGAGTTAAGTTTGTGCACTCAGCCACGTAGTCTTCAAGGGCTTGACCCTTTATGGCTATTCTTGGTTGGTATATGATCTCAAACTGGCCAAGCTCAATGGCCCATTTGAGTAGTCAGCCTGATACTTCAGGTTTCTGCAAAACCTTCCACAATGGTTGATCGATGTACACTTTTATGGGGTGTGCCTGGAAGTAGGTCTCAACTTTCTAGAAGCCAAGAGCAAGTTGTGGGTTAGCTTCTCCATGAGTGGGTATCAACTTTCTCCATCGACTAGTCTTTTGTTAATGTAGTATACAAGGTGTTGTACACTGCATTCTTCTCTTGTGAGGACAACACTCACAGCGTGCTCTATGACTGCTTGGTACACGTCTAGCTCTGCAATATCTAGGGGTTTAGACAATACCAGTGGTTGGGACAATTTCTTATTCAGCTCCTCGAATGCGTTTTCACATTCCTCAATTAAACTTAATTTTTTGTTGCCTCTGAGAATGTTGAAGAAGGGTATGCATTTGTCTGTAGACTTAGACAAAAATCTACTTAGCGTAGTAATGCGTCTAGTTAGGCCTTCTACTTCCTTGACAGTTGTGGGCGACATCATGTTCAAAAGGGCTTTGATGTTTTCTGGATTTTCTTCTATTCTCAGGCATTGACTATGAAGCCAAGGAATTTTCTTGAGTGTACACCAAAAGAGCATTTGAGGGGATTGAGCTTCAAGTTGTAGCTGCAAAGGATTTTGAAGCACTCACCTAGGTCCTCCACATGCCCCCAACTTTTTAGACTTCACAAGCATGTCGTTCACATACACCTTAATATTGTGGGCAATGAGATCTACAAACATCATGTTCACCAGCCTTTGATAAGTGGCCCTTGCGTTTTTAGCCCAAAGGGCATGACTTTGTAGCAGTATGGGCCTAGGTCTGTCATGAAGTTGGTGTGCTCCTGCTCAAGTGGATGCATCTTTATCTGATTGTAACTTGAATATGCGTCCATGAAACTCAGGACTTCATGGCAATCCGTGGCATCTACTAGCTAGTCAATCCTGGTAAGCGAAAAGTAGTCCTTTGGACATGCTTTGTTTAGGTTTGTGAAGTCGATGCAAACTCTCTACTTCTTGTTGGCTTTAGGTACCAGCACTAGGTTTGATACCCACTAAGGGTAGAATGCTTATGTTATGAAGTACTTGGCCCTCAGTCTTTTGACTTCATCTTTGAGCACCTAGATACGCTCCTTCTCCAGCAATCACCTCTTTTACGGAATAGGCTGGATGCTTGGATCAATATTGAGTGCATAGGTTATCATGGAGGGGTTGATTCCGACCATGTCTTCATGTAACAATGCAAACAGCTCCAGGTTTGCCATTAGAAATTCTGTCAAGACTGACTTGATTTCTGGAGCCAAACCTTTACCGATCTTCATTCTTCTTGTTAAGCGAGTGGAACCAACCTCCACTTCTTCCAACTCTTCTACATGTCCGAAGCTTCCTCTAGGATCACCAAAGTGAGGATCTATTTATGAGTCCCCACCTTGGGGTAGACTTCATTAACCCTTACTAAGCTCATCTTCTACACTTCTGGTGGACATCTTCTCCTTTTTGGCCTTGGATAGCGCTAATTTGTAATAGTGATGGGTAGACTGTTGGTTTCTCCTTAGGGATGCCAATCATGGCGTTGAAAGTCGAGGAAACATCGATCATGACAAACTGCGCCATCAGTGTTCACATGGTTGCATTATCTCCAACTATGAGGGGTAATCTGATACACCCGACACATGGGATGCTTTGGGCATAGAAGCCTTACATCACTTAGTTGCAACGTGCCAAGTGTTGGAAATTATTTTACCAGGATCTTAGATCTACTCACAAGTATGTTGATTGACACCCTAAATATGAACTTTCTAAAACGATGAAATAAACACATATAAAGTTTAGTAAACCTTACATTGGGTGCAACAGAATAATATGACTCCTTCCGTTCAGATATCTAGCCCTTGATTCCTTTCTGTAGCAGAGCATTATCAATATCTGAACCTGGATCTCTTTCTCTGATTATTTAGTGCTGAAACTCCTTCTTGTTGAATGTCTTTCTTCACGATCTTCCTCACTATGATTGAGGTATCACTTGCTGTGTGTGGGCACTATTCTCACACTAAGAATTTCGAAATTGAAGAGAGAAGGAAGAGAGCAAAGTGGCGGCTAAAGATAGGGAGAGAGAGAGAGGCTCAGTTTTTTCTGAATCAGAAGTGTAATTTTCCTAAAGCCTTAACTATCTATCTATAGCATTCCAATAGGGTTAGGTTTGAATTATTTGGCATTAAAATAATGAAAATATCAGTTTAAATTCCCTACAAAAGTGGTCGGCCATGTATAGTGGATTTGGGCCTCACTTTTTGCAATTTTGCAGTTTTATCTTTTCTGCATCTGATTTTCTCAAAAATGCCAATTTTCTAATTCAACCATTTAAATGCCAATTCTAACTATTTAATAACTATAAATAATTATTAAATAGTATTGTCATTTATCATATTTATTAATTGAACCATACAAAGTATCATAATTAACAAATATGCCCCTAAAACTCTTTCTTTACAATTTCGCCCTTACTTAGTGAAAAATTCACAAATAGACATAGTCTAATTTGAGAATTATAATTGATTAATCAAAACCAATTACATGAGTCTTACAAGCAATATTATCTCAACTAGTGCGGGGACCATGGGTCTATATAACCGAGCTTCCAATAAGTAGATCAAGAATTTATCACTAAAATTCACTAACTTATTAATTCTTCGTTGAATCCACGTATAGAACTTAGAATTGCACTCTCAGTATATAGAATGCTCTATATGTTCCACCATATAGACACATCATTAGTTATCCATTGTTATAATCCTAATTTGATCAATGATCCTCTATATGAATGATCTACACTGTAAAGGGATTAGATTACCGTTACACCCTACAATGTATTTAATCCTTAAAACACTTAACACCGTATAAATGATATTTCAGCTTATGTGAAATGAGATCTCCACCATTTATTTTCGTTTGGTCAAGCTCGAAGGAGATCATCATTTACTTACTATTCGCCAGATAGAAGCTATAGATTCCATGTTTATGTTAGCGCTCCCACTCAATTGCACTACCGTGTTCCCAAAATGTACGTATCACCCTGACCTAATAGTAGGCTTAACTAACAATTCAAAGAACACGAATAGCCTCTTGAGCTCGAGCTTAATCATAACAGGATTAAGATCATTTGATCTAGGATCAACTAGGCGATATTGACTTGAATAGATATTACGGTATGTTTAATAAATCTAAGTCAAAGTTCAATATCGGTCCCTTCCGATGCATACTCCATGCATCCAACCTGAGCTTTACTTTAACCAATGCTCTGGAAAGAACATAGCATTTCTCCAAATGCAAGTAAACTCTGTTGTAGATTATCATATCAGTAAAACCCTATGTCTGATAAATCTAGGATTCTTTATTCACATAGTCATGTTTACTTTCCAATGTATTGACAGCACAATAAACAGGATCAAGTATGTGAAAAGGGTTTCAGATGAATTTATACATTATGTACATATAATCATGAAGTAAATCATGTGAACCATGCAACATTAAATGTTATTTCTGATCTATATTAATAAGTAAATATGATTATATTGAAATGAGTTTTATTTAGGGCATAAACCCAACAAACTCCCACTTGCACTAATATAAAACAAAAGTGCGTTTCAAATAATCTCAACACCTTGATATACAAATAAGTGTAGTAGTAGTAAACTCGTCGTAATAGGATCTGAAAGGTTGAATTAACCACAACCTTTTCTCCACCATTACTCTTCCTTAATCACAAAATCATTGATAATGTGAAATTCCTCTCTATTTGTCTACTCTCTTGGGATATTGGATTCTATACTTTTGGCAACTACTTTTGGTTAATAAGGAAATAACACTAGTAGTTTAGGCAATTTGGAATGGTGCCAAAAATGTATAGAACTTTCCTTAGACTGAATAAGTACCTTTTCTGTAACTTTAACATTCACTCCCTTTCTGGTAGACCTAGAGACTTCAGATATTTACACTTCTCCAAAATAACTATTCCACCCCCAGAGTAACCACCATCTGATCAGAAAGATTTTCTAGCACAAAGGCAAATTTCGAAATCTGATGTGGTGTAGTCTAAGAGTTTTAAACACACCCTTGTAGACTAACATATAGTTCCTCTTCTTAATCTTAAGATTTACTTGATTGTCTTCCAATGTTCTTCTCTTGGATTAATCTGATACCTACTCATTACTCCCACTCAACAGTAGGTGTCTGGTCTAAGGCATACAAAAGCATATCTAAGACCTCTCACTGTTGATTTAAGAAAATCTTTCATGGCTTTATCTTTTCTGGAATAGTTGAGACTTTTCCTTAGATAAATAAAATCTATGCCTAAGAAGTTGTGAAGCTTCTATAGATTGCCATTAGAAAGAAAATGCTTCAGCATCTTACTAAAGTAAGTTGCTTGCATTAGAGTAAGTAATTACCAGGTATACTACAAGCCATAGGTTTAGATAAACTCAAACCTATAATACTAGGAACATGAAGTTTTGTTAAGTCCATTGAATAGACTTATAAACGAAAATTTCCTTTTATGTCCTTGTATTAGAAAACTTTAGGTTATACCATGTGAATGGATTAAACCATAGTTCTATTGGCTTTCTTCTTAGTTTCTTATCTTGACAATCCATTATTTGTTTAAACTCACAATGGATTTTAATCACTAGTGTCTCCCAAGTCATAAGAAGGTGAGTTCCTAGAAACTCTCCCACTACGACAAGGTACCGTGAATTATGTCTAAGAAAACACTAAATAGTATTGATCTCTTCGGTTGTGACAAGACAACAGAGGCAGTGGGATCATCATATGTCAAATAAGATGATAGAACACTTTCGGAATCAAGAAATAAATATCTCCTTTATTTGCTACTTTATTTTCAGACTTAGTCATTTTCTTAGGAAAGTAGTATTTGTTTAAACAAACACTTTCTTATTAATTGACTATGCGATGGTCCACCCCTAATCACTTAGAATAGCTAACAAACCATGGTTAACAGTTCTAGCTTTTCTTAAGATTTTGATTAGGTCATCAATGAATCTAGTAATGATTTACATTAAGTATACAACCATTACATCATTCTGAAATTGTATTTCCATAGAAGGAATTAGGCAACGACTAGTAACTAATCATCAATATGCAACTCGAAATTTCTGCGGAGGTAAGTTTGGATATAATTCAAAAATCAATTTAATGATCTTTGAACTGTATATCTACTAACTATTTCTCCACCCCTATCAGTTCGCAAAATCTTTAACCACTTACCTTAATGGTTTTAACCATTGCTAGAAATTAATGAATTTTTTCAAACATTTCAAATTTCTTGCTAAAGGGTATAATCTAGATTTATCGTTTTAAGAATACAACGAAAAACTCATATCCACCCTCTGAATGTACATCCATCTGCAAATGAGATGAACTACTTTCAGTGGATATAGGCATATTAACTCTTTGCAGAGATTGATCTTGTCAAATCCACTATCAACAAGATACAAATGCCATAGATAAAAAACAAGGTGGTAGTGTCTTTTGATGACGTAGGTTTAGATACATCAAAGAATTCTTAGAATAGTGCAAGTGGATCCTGGTCACAGAATACCTAACTCATATTCCATACAGTTTGAATCCATTAATAGAAGATGGATATTAAACACTTGGAAAGTGTAACTGTATTGCTTCCTGGAAATAGAAAGAAAATTTCTGTTTGGATTCTAAAATTAAAGTCAAAGACTTAAATTCAACCAAATATAATGAGTAATTCTTTCTTGGACCACCACTACTAATTTAACTCTAAGTCAGATTTGCCCATACAAGTAGGAGATTTCTATGATTGAGGATTTATATCAATTGGGAATAGAATTTCGGGATTATAATCATATGCGTCATTTAAATTCTTAAGAGAAAATATAGAATGACATGAAATGATTTATAGACCATTCATCCAATGATATGTTATTGAGCTAATTCGCAATGAATAAGCTAAGAGGAATTAGGATAATTTCGTTTATAAATAAGAATCCAACGATGTTTCGATTAGCGAAAGACAAAGTAATCTTATTTATATATAATCTTCTTGTTTCATATTGTAAAAATACTAGTCTAAGGTGTCATCAATTGATGAACAGCTAGATGTTGCATATACAATATTTATCTTTCGAGATCTTACACTATTATGTATGTCTAATGGTGAAAATCCATTAGGGATTTATCTCATTAGAAAACAAACATGTTAGACCAACAATGAAGATTCGAAATTAAAGTACAATTTAATAACAGAAAATAACATGGTTCAATATAAATTCATACACAATTCAGAAATTATTAAACATATAGTAAGTAGGAATGACAAGTGAAAATACTAAAACATACAATCCTAAATAATTTCCAAGGTTTCCAACAAACTGATACAGTGTCCCGGTAGGAGAGAGTCAAAGTATCATTCATTGAATAGAGTTTCCAGCTCATCTAAAATAGAAACCATTCTAGCAACTTTTCATTCGATCAAAATAAGAATCCAACGTTGTCCCGGTAGGCGAGAGTCAAGGTTATTCTCATTTTATGAGCTTCCACCACTGTTTCATGTTTTATAAGTTTATCTCTAAGTAGTCACCGTAGGGGAGAGTCTAATAGAGACGAAAACTTACAAAACACTTACCAAATGAGATCTTACGGTGTTAAATGCGTTCAACGAATAACCATCCATAGGGGGACGAAGTCTAGCGTCTCGAGGTTATATTGAAAACATTTAACTATTGTAAGACCAACAATGGAGATCGAATATCTTAATAATAATAAAGCTCATTATTTAAAAAGAGTTGTATTTTCATTGATACTTATTTTAATCAATTTATTTTAAATATATATCTATTTAATTAAAATTTCTAATTTAGAATGAAAAATTATAAATATAAATTTTAATTTAATATTTATAAATTTTACTTAGATGGATATGAAAGTAACATAAATTATTTCCATCTTAGTAATAATTTCCAATAAATATTTAGAAAAAAATATTCAATTTAAGTTGTTACAAAATTAATTTAAATTAATTTACAACTCAAATTTAATTTCCTATAAATATATATTGCATTTCAAAAAATTAAAGTATTTAAGAATACAATTTTCGAAAATGCATGTTAAAATAAAAAATAAATCCTGGAAAAATTATTCTAATTTAATGTTGGCCCAAAATTAATTAATAAAATTAATTTACAACAAAAAATATAATTTTCCTATTTAATTAAATATATAAGAAAAATTGCAAATATTTAAGTATGATGATGAAAATCAACCTAAATATTAATTTTCCATTTAATTAAATACACTAGAAAAATACTTCAAGCAAAAGCAGATAATATCTATCTAGATTTTTATTTGACTAATTAATTCAATTTCTAATAATATACTTTAATTCAATTTTTTTTAAATTAATCAATAAATGAAAAAATCATTGATTTAAGTTGATCCAAAATTAAAATAAATAATTTACAACTTTAATCTATTTTTCAAATAAAATTCGAAATTCCAGCATTTAAGAAATGCAATTTCGAAATTTGATTAATAAAATAAAGAAAAAATATATTTTGAAAATTATTTAAATTTAGTGGAAAAAATAAATTTCAACTAAAAATAATTTTCTATTTAATTAAGTGTCATGAAAAAGAAATATTAAAGTATCATGATGAAAATCAACTTAGATATTTAATTTTCAAATTAATTAAATGTATTAAATTCAAGAAATAAATAATTAAGTGTAGAGAAGGCTTGATTATTAATTTCTAGTTTAATACTAGGAAAAATATACTTAAAATATATTGTACCAAAATTAATTATTTAAATAATTAATTTCACAATGTATAATATTTTCCTATTTCATATAAGAAATTATAAGTAGTCTAGAAATAACGATCTAGAAAATATCTTATTTGACTAAGTATCTTTTCCACAAAATTTGAAAAAATATCTAATTTAAGTTGTATTAAAAAAATAGAACTTAAATATTTTCAAATTTAAATTTAATTAAATATCCAAAATTAAGTTGTTACCACTTAATTTGAAAATATTCCATTTTAAGTTAATATTCGAAAAGATATCAACTTAAAAAAAATATCTAAAGAATCTTAATAACCAATACCTAAAATTCCTCAACTTAATTTTTTAAATTTTAAATCCAAAAGATATTCAGATTTAAGTTGATTAGTTAGATATAACTAAATATCAACTTTAAATAGGAATATTTAATGAAAAATTTAAATTAAGCTTCAGAAAGAATCTAGATGGTTATAATTCTATATTTAATTAAATACAAGAAAATACATATAGTTTAGCTTAGAATATAAAATTCTTTAAACTATGGTTTTCTTAAATTAATTTCAAAATAAATGAAATTAATTATGTTGCTAATCAATTTTATTAGGTTAAACTAGTTTAATTAACCTAGTACAGTTATTCAAATCAGGCAAATGGGCCTTCACAATTGGGGTGGTTCATGTGAAGGGGTGCTGGGTTCAGTATGTCGTACCCACTACTATGGCTCCCAACTCTCGCACAAGGCCCAAAAGAGAGGAATTTAACCTTAAAATGAACAACTGTTATTAATTGAATAAGCCGAAAACTAAATGGGCCTAAATAAAATCTATCAAGAACTATGATATTTTATTTAGCAACAACAACCTATATGCATCTATAATGAAATTAAACACATAGGCTAACACAGGCACACAATTTGGATGGATCCTATCTTGTTGCTAGGTCATACACAGATGAAAGAAGATTGTAGATATACCTGTTACAAATTATTTACTTCACCAAGGGAGCCATCAGATCATTAGATCTGGCAAAAAGTTAACCATGGCTATTTGCAATCAAGCAATAATAGGTTTTGAAAACTTACAAACAAGCTAAAACACATACTCCTGCAACAAGGTTAGCTGGATAATTGGATGTAGGATTTATTTAATTTTAAATAAATAATTTCGAAAAATAATTAATTAAATAAATAAAAAATTTATTTTCGAAAATTTAAAAAATTTAAAAAAATTTCGAAATTTAAATTAAAAAAAAAATTAAAATTAAACGTACAATTTTGAAAAATTAAGTTTCAACCAACCTAAATATCATTTCAAAATTTGCTAACTACTTTTAAAAATTTAATGTTATTTTATAAATAAAAAAATTAAAAAAGATAAATAAATATCTTTTTCAGATTTTAAATGTAATTTAAATAAATAAAATAACAAAATTTAAAAGTTAGCAAAAATATCTTACGTCTATTTAAAATTACATGATTATAGTTATCTTATTTTAAATTTAAATAAGGTCAAATTATTTAAAAAAAAGATTTAATTTAAAAATTTTAAATCTGACCTTAAATTTAAAAATAAGGTAAGATATAATCAAATTTAAAAATAAGATAGATAATTAAGCAAAAAAGATAGATATTTACTATTTTTCAAATTCAAATTACACTATTATCATGAATTAAATTTAAAAAATATTAATTAATTTAATTATGATAATTAGAATTGAATTAGGAATAGTAAATGTATAAATACAGAACTACACAAAAAATCGGAAGTTAAATCCATGAAAAAGCATGAAAAATCGAAGAAAAACAAAAAAAAATGCGAGCTTTACGGACAGTATGCCAAGCATACTGTCCATGGGCGAGCAAGGGGCTGCATGGGTGTGGTTTCTCAGCACAGGGGACTGCTAGCAGCCTCTCCGCGCGCGCACGTGGTGCATCGACACAACCCGATTTTTTCGAAACTTCAAAAAATCATAACTAATTCAAATTAAATCGAAATTGAGTTCTGTAAAAAAAAAACTTGCTTAATTTGTTTCATACTATCCAATAAAAATAGTTCCAGAAACAGATATTCAATTATTTGTCACGAAAATTCACAAACATCAATCAATCATCAAATAACACTCAATACAACATGATACCATCCAAAACATCAAACAATCGTTTTAAAGTCCAAATTTCTTGCACGAAAATCAATTACCATGGCTCTTATACAAGTTGTTTGAAATTATTTTACCAGGATCTTAGATCTACTCACAAGTATGTTGATTAACACCCTAAATATGAACTTTCTAAAACGATGAAATAAACACATATAAAGTTTAGTAAACCTTCCATTGGGTGCAGCAGAATAATATGACTCCTTCCGTTCAGATATCTAGCCCTTGATTCCTTTCTGTAGCAGAGCATTATCAATATCTGAACCTGGATCTCTTTCTCTGATTCTTTAGTGCTGAAACTCCTTCTTGTTGAATGTCTTTCTTCACGATCTTCCTCACTATGATTGAGGTATCACTTGCTGTGTGTGGGCACTATTCTCACACTAAGAATTTCGAAATTGAAGAGAGAAGGAGGAGAGAAAAGTGGCGGCTAAAGATAGGGAGAGAGAGAGGCTCAGTTTCTTCTGAATCAGAAGTGTAATTTTCCTGAAGCCTTCACTATCTATTTATAGCATTCCACTAGGGTTAGGTTTGAATTATTTGGCATTAAAATAATGAAAATATCAGTTTAAATTCCCTACAAAAGTGGCCGGCTATGTATAGTGGATTTGGGCCTCACTTTTTGCAATTTTGTAGTGTTATCTTTTCTGCATCTGATTTTCTCAAAAACACTAATTTTCTAATTCAACAATTTAAATGCCAATTCTAACTATTTAATAACTATAAATAATTATTAAATAATATTGTCATTTATCATATTTATTAATTGAACCATACAAAGTATCATAATTAACAAATACGCCCCTAAAACTATTTCTTTACAATTTTGCCCTTACTTAGTGAAAAATTCACAAATAGACATAATCTAATTTGAGAATTATAATTGATTAATCAAAACCAATTACATGAGTCTTACAAGCAATATTATCTCAACTAGTGCGGGGACCATGGGTCTATATAACCGAGCTTCCAATAAGTAGATCAAGAATTTATCACTAAAATTCACTAACTTATTAATTCTTCGTTAAATCAACGCATAGAACTTAGAATTGCACTCTCAGTATATAGAATGCTCTATATGTTCCACCATATAGACACATCATTAGTTATCCATTGTTATAATCCTAATTTGATCAATGATCCTCTATATGAATGATCTACACTGTAAAGGGATTGGATTACCGTTACACCCTACAATGTATTTAATCCTTAAAACACTTAACCCAGTATAAATGATATTTCAGCTTATGTGAAATGAGATCTCCACCATTTATTTTCGTTTGGTCAAGCTCAAAGTTCAATATCGGTCCCTTCCGATGCATACTCCATGCATCCAACCTGAGCTTTACTTTAACCAATGCTCTGGAAAGAACATAGCATTTCTCCAAATGCAAGTAAACTCTGTTGTAGATTATCATATCAGTAAAATCCTATGTCTGATAAATCTAGGAATCTTTATTCACATAGTCATGTTTACTTTCCAATGTGTTGACAGCACAATAAACAGGATCAAGTATGTGAAAAGGGTTTCAGATGAATTTATACATTATGTACATATAATCATGAAATAAATCATGTGAACCATGCAACATTAAATATTATTTCTGATTTATATTAATAAGTAAATCTGATTATATTGAAATGAGTTTTATTTAGGGCATAAACCCAACACCAGGTCAGTGAGTTAGAGCCCCATATTTTCATATGTTTATTTGAAAATGTTGACGGAGGCTCTGTCGTCCACCATAAATCTTGCCACGGTCATATTCTCGATTTACACAGTAATGACCAGGGCATCATTATGCAGGAAACTGACTGGAGCTGCATCTTCCCCGACAAAAAATATCGTGGACTCTATGGGCTTCTATTGCTTAGAGCTCTAGTTCTGAACAGCTAGGACTTTGCCTTTGGGCTCATGACGGAGTGTCCAAGCATACTGCTTTCTAGCTTTGCTAGTTTTGCCAGTAATGTGGGGTCCGCTTATTATGACCCGTAGATGTCCTGCCACAGGCGGTGGCATCAGATCTCCATTTTGGACTCTTTGTTCTTAGGCTTTGTCATCTTGCACATAACGACGCATGTGGGGATTGTTACCCTTTATCAAGTACTTAATCTTCCTCTTCAAATTTTAACACTTATTAGTGTGGTGGCTGAAGTCGTTGTGATATCTACAAAACTTTGACATGTCTCTCTTGCCGATTTCCTTTCTGATAGGAAAGGGCTTTCGGCATGGGACTGTTCCCTGAGTGGCCATGAAGATGGCCTCGGGCTTCTCTATTGTGAGGGTGAAGCAAGTGTACTTCTCCTCCATGTTCTTTTGTGGCATGGGAGAAGTGTTAAACTTTCCCTTTTTTCCATTGTTCCTCCCAGAGTTGTTGGTGTTGTGCTTGTTTCTAGTGTTTTTATCAATAAAAGTCTGGGCAGAGTTTTGTTGTCTGTCTGTGCGCCTGGTGGGTCATGAGACTGCTGGGTGCCTCATGACTGCTTGTTATTGACATGCCCCGCCTGGGCCTATTGTATGGCTTCTTCAAGTTTTATAAAGTCGCTCTATTGAGGAACTCCTTCATGTTGTTGTTAGATATTCTTTAGATATCTTTCCAGAAGTTTTTAGTGGGAGTATGCCCCCCAGTATTGTCGTATATCGGCCTTTGACTTTGGCAGCCTCGGCCATAAATTTCTGAATATAATCCTTCAAAGGTTCCCCTTGTCGCTGTTTAACTTTGACAAGGTCTTCCAACTACGATGGTACATGTATTGAGGATGAGAATTGTGTATAGAATTCTCGTGAGAACTTAACCCAAGAGTTAAGTCTCCTTAGGGTGAGTTTCAAGTACCAGTGTTGGGCTCTCTCCAATAGTGTGGCTAGGAATATACAACGTCATACATCACTAATAAATTTTTGGAGGTCGAGTTGCATCTCAAAGTATTTGATGTGAGCCAACGGGTCTTCTTACCCGGTAAACATATTCCATACTGGCATTTTGAACTTCAGCAAGGGCAAGGCATTTAATATATGTCTAGAAGGGTGATCCCCTTGATCGATCAAGTTTAAGGTGTAAAGGCTTTAGGCAAGCTATGCTTTGGATCATGTCCCTGAGTTTGTCCAACTATGCTTGCACAGAAGGATCTCTTGCTGTGGGGACCTGGTTGAAATGCCCTCCTTTGGGAGAGTGGCCATACCCTGGGAGAGTGTATGGTGAAGATCAGCAAGACCCTAGAGACCTTGGCCGGTTATTCCCATGTACTAGAGTTGGTCTAGGATGGCCAAGCCTATACCCAGCTGTTGTGCTTGGCCAGCCAGACTTGTTTGGGCAGAGTTTGGCTACCTAGTACTCCTCCATGGCTGGCCAAACCTGCAAAGGGCAGGGTCTAGCTGCTTTTGATGCCTCCTTAGCTGGCCATACCTGCATTGGGCAGGGTCTGGCCACCCGTGACTCCACAGTCGACTGGTGTTGGTTGTGTGTTTATTGGGCGTAGATCACAACAATTACTGGAGTTTGGTGAATCTAGATGCCTAAAGTGACCGACTTCACTTCTCAATTTTTTTTGGTGTTTCCACCTACTCTCGATCCTCGTCGGTTGAAGATCGACCTCTATGCACCTCCCTCCCTTTAGGGAGGAAGTGATGTACTCTGGCTGGCCATGGGTACCCTTGTTGGTGGCTAGCCGACCAATGGCTGCACAATAAGGGATGCTACTGAGCCTATCCTTGGTCAGCCCCCCATACCGCTGGTCATAGGGATCTTGCTGTTCTCGCCATTTGACCTTTGAGGAAAGGTCTATCCTCCCTCTGGCAGGGGAAGATCTGCCCTAGTTCCTAAGGAACTTGGCGATAGTGTTCCTTGGAGTGGATCTCTAAGGAGATACTGACCTCTTCTCTCGGTTCTCTGATTGAAGCATCTTATTAAATCTCTGGCCTCCCAATTATGGTGATCTAATTCTACTTGGCAAGATTGAAGGATGTACTCCTAGTCATCCATCCATCTCAAGAATTCGCATCTCTACTAAGCGTAAACATTACAATTAACAACGTGTGGTTCTTCAGTTAGGCTTGCACAACCTACAACTTCCCTAACTCTGGCAAGCTCAAGGTCTTCTCCTATGTCCACATGAGGATCTTCAATTGCTGGCTCGCCCACTCCTTGGCTAGTCTCTTCAGCGTAAAACTGGAGTTGGGTCCAGTTGTTATTCTAGAGAGTTGTCACCCCTAGGTCCTTCCTGTTGGGTTTTGTGCCCTAAATAAAACCCATTTCAATATAATCAGATTTACTAATTAATAAAGATCAGAAATCGTATTTTATGTTTCATGGTACACATGATTTATTTCATGATTATATTTAATGTATAAATTCTATTAAGTCCAGAACATATGTATTTGTTCATGATTATAGTGTTGTCAGCACAGTGGAATATAATCATGATTATATGTTCAAAAGTTTAATTCCCTGATTTGTCAGCTCACTGCATTTAGACTGGCATGATAATCAGCGATAGGTATAATTACCCCTTGGATAAGTGTTATGTCCTTTCTAGGGCATTGGCAAAGTTTACCAGTATCGAATGTATGGAGTATACATTGGACTAGGACCGATATTGATCTTGGTAAAGATATTATAATCTTACCGTTGTATCTTTTTAAGTCAATATCATTGGTTCATCATAGATCAAAAGATCTTAATCCTGACATGCTTAGGTTCAATCTCAGGAGTGCTATTCATGTTCTTTGATTTGTTTGTTAAGCCTACTTTTTGGTCAGGGTGACACGTACATTTTGGGAACATGATAGTGCAATTTAGTGGGAGCGCTAAACATAGATATGGAATCTATAGCTTCTATCTAGACATAGAAGTGAAACGATAATTTCCTTTGAGCTTGGCTTAATAGAGATAAATGGAAGAGCTCTTGTTTCAGTGATTATATTAGCTCACTGAAATATTGTTTATAGGAAGCTAAGTGTTTTATAGATAAAATACATTGAGGGGTGAAACGGTAAATTTATCCCCACTCGGTGTAAATCATCTATAGAGGATCTTTGATTATTGAGATTAGAATGATGGTTAAATGTTTATAACGTAACTATATCGTGGAACATATAGAGTGTTCTATATGACTGAGAGTGCAATTCCAAGTTCTATTCGTGGATGCAACAAGGAATTAATAAGTCAGCGAATCTACTTGGTAAATTCTAGTTCTGCTTATTGGAAGCTCAGCTGTATAGGCAATGACCCCCATACTAGTTGAGACCATACTACTTGTAAGACTCAGTTAATTGATTTTAATTAATCAATTATAATTCTAAAATTAGACTGTGTCTAGTTTATAAATTTTCACTAAGCAAGGGCTTAAATGTGAAGAAAAGAGATTCTAGGGCTTATTTATTAATTAAGAGACTTTATTAAGTCTAATTAATAAATATATTAAATGGAAATTTTATTTGATAATTCATTTTAATTATTAAATAAATAATTTTTGCATTTAAGTGGTTAAAACTAGAAAAATGGTATTTTTGAGAAAATAAGAAAAAATTGTTGAAAAATTGCACAATTCCAAAGTGGGGCCCACATCCTATGGTCGGCCAATTATGACGGAATTTCCATTTAATTTTTTCAATATTTTAATGCCTAATAAAATCTAACCTAAACCTAGGTGGTTGCCTATAAATAGATAGTGATGGCTCACGCTTAAAGATAATGAAATTTGAAGCCTTTAGTCAAATTTTTTGAGCCATCATTTCTACCCTATTTCGAACCACTCCTCTCTCTTCCTCTCTTCATATTTTCATACCCTATAGTGATAGATTAAGTGCCCACACACATCACGTGGTACCCAATCATAGTCTGTAAGGCTGTGAAGAATCCAGTTTCAAGAGAAGGAGATTCGGGCTCAGTTCTTGGTGATACTCTGCTACAGATAGGACACAAGGGTTAGAGATCTGAGTGGAAGGAGCCATTAATATTCTGATGCACCCACTGTAAGGTTTCTAAAACTTTATATGTGTTTATTTACATTGTTTTAGAAATTCATATTTAGGATGTTAAATAACATAGATGGTAGTAAATCTAGATCCTGGTAAAACATATTCCAACACTTCCTTCAGTGGAAGGCGCCAATGGCATGTCTACTCCTGGAGGCATAGGCCTGCCACTTGGATCCACCGGGATGCTCGTGTCAGTTTCGACAGCTGTAGTGGCCATACTTGTAGCGCAAGTTGTGGTGATAGGATTCACCACATCTACGGTATTCATGGGGATTCCAGTTGTGATTAGAAATTGAGTGCTTATATCTGCAATCTATGGGTCTTGAGGAAGACCCAAAGATGCAGATGGTGTGATAGGAGTTCATCTTCAGTTCACCATAGCGTTTGATCATAATATCCACTTTGTCAATGAAAGCAGAAAACTGTTGACCTTAAAATGTGATCAACTGACGGTAGGGTTGTACAGATCTGATGCTTTCCACATGTTTGCACAAATAAGAATGAAAAGCAATAGACAATAAGATTTGTTATAGGGGTTCGACCCCCTTGTGATAGCGGGTCATGACCTACTCCCCTTTTAATTGTATTTATACTAAGGGAATTACTATCCAGATCGCTATAGGTGGGATCTGTTATAGTACCCTTAGGATTACAAGGTATGAATAATTATTGGCAAAAATCAAGTGTTGAGAAGTACTGGGGTAGGTGTAATATCCCGAAAAATTATTATGATAATTAATTGGGCATATTTTATTAAATATGTGATTGAATTAATGTTGGGGTAAGATCATGATCTTACTTAGGCTAATTGTGTGATAATTAGTGAAAATTAAATATGTGAATAAATAAAGCGTAATTTACTAATTACGGAGATTTTATCGGATTAAGTGGGTATAGTAGATACCAGTTTTGAAATAAAATATTTTTGGGCCCAGTGACTGTGGGAGCTCGACGGAGTGATCAGAGATGTCACGACAACATTAAATAGATTGAATTAGAAATATACCGAACTAGTTTAAGGTTCTAAGTTATCGATTTGGAGGGTTTAGCTAGAAAGACCATTAAGTCGTAGGTTATTCTATAGCTTATGTTGTTGGAAGAGGGGTAAAATGGTCCTTTTAGCCTTAGTTTGCTTTTTTGTTGTTTTCTAGTAGGTGTGGGCTGATTAATAACATGGGTTTTATTATAAATTTTAGAAAGATATTTTATTAAAAAAAGAGTGAATAAGACTTGGAAAAAAAGAAATAAAGTAACAAAAGATAGCAAAATCCTTTTCTTTCTCCCTCTACCCTTTGAAAGCTTAGGAGCAGCAACAATAAAAAATTTGTTCCATCAATTTCATTCAGTTTCTAGAAAGTTTGATCAAGAATTGAAGTTCTCTAAGTTGAGGGGACCCGAGATTGGCCTGCACGCATGATTTCTGGACTGAGGTCAGAAAAGCGTTAAGCACCGTTTATGGTTAATGATATGATGGTTATAGTCTCGATTATTGTAATGACTACTTTAGTAATTTGGATTAGTAAATGCAATTAGCACTAATTTCTGTTATTTTTTTTTCATTATTTATGAATTTAATTATTTGTGAGCCCCATTGCTAGAAATGGGAATTAGAGTTATAATTCCTCAATTTCGGAGATTTTATTAAACTCTAGGTGTATTATATGAATTATCTATGAATTATGCAATTTTTGTAATTTTTGCTCGGTGACAACGGAAAATGCGATGGATGGCTAGTTTGATTACATGGTTAAGTCTAGAACCATATTTCTTAGTGGGATATATATTGGAGAAAATAAAATACCGAGGTTCAGCAGGGTTGTTGAATTTGACCATTTTACCCCTAGTTTTGAAATGTTTAAGTTATAAGTTAACGGGGGCATTTTTCGTACTTTACCATTAAGTGATTTGGTGGCTGCCTTAGGTTGTGACACCTAGCTGCTATTTTCAGCCGAGATTAATGAAGTTAATCTTAGTTTACTTGAAGAAAAAGAATTAAAGAAAAAATAAAGGAAATACCAGAAATAGAAACATTCTCTCTTCTCTTTTCTCTCTCTCTTCGAACCAGCTGGGAATCAAGGAGTTTGATTGCTCGATTTTGTGTTTTTAGCAAGGTTAGGAGGAGGATTTAATCAAGTTAAACCCTAGACACTCTTTAGCTATGTGTTTCTGAATGTTTTAGTTTGTTTCAAGTAATGGTTTGTATGAATTAGGGCTGTTAGGGTTTGATTAGATTTTGGTTCAGCTCTTATGTTCATTTTAGGTTGATTCCAAGTTCTTGCAGCTGGTTTTAGTGTATAATGTTGGATTTTTTGACCTCACTTTTAGCCAACGACAGTGAGTCTTATTTAGTAAGCGATAAGTGATTTATAGCGATACATATATAGTAAAGCAATGTAAAGACAAAAGAATTTTATAGATGTTCAGCCCCGAACAGTTCGCTAATAGCTTAATCCTCGTTATTTGTATTGACTCAAGAACAATGAGAAAGGTTCCTTTTCTTATAGCTCTTACAGCGGTATCTCTGTATATGAATTCTTAGATAATGTTTCTCTACGAGAATGTTTTCGACCCTTTGTCCAGTCAGTATGCATCACTATTTATAGGGCTATGAGCTTGGGGAAGAAGTATTTCCCTTCTCGTTACAATGGATATAAGTAGAAAGATTACATAATAAATACAAAATACATTGATCGTAGGATTTTGACAGCTTGCCATATCTCTGCAATCTAATCCCGAAGTTATAGGGATTTCTTTGATGACTCACGATGCAAAAGTGAATTCGCTAAGTGTTGGTCGCTCTGCGCGGATTGCTGATCGCTTTGCTTCAGGCATGCGTAGGAGGCATCCTGTTTGGACTGTATTCTCTGAGCAGATACTCGAAGTTGATTTCCACGTGTCACCATCATGTGATGCCACGTCAGAGTGCAAAAATTGGGATAACAAGATTTATGCAAGTTTGGGTTTGAAAACCTAAACTTTGATCTTTAATGGCATGTTTTGATTTAGGGTGTTTTTCTGTGAATTACTAGTTGGAAAATATTGTTTATACCTTAATTAGGTACTCTGGAAGGTTTGGTTGCATTTAGTGGAGTTTTGACCAAGAAATGAGATTTCTTGGGTGAACTGGTATAAACCGGGTAACCGGTTCTACAGGTGCCTGTAAAACCGATTAGTCAGTTTTGGCAGGGTTCCCCGAGTGTCTCGTTTTGTCAATTCTCGTCCTTTTCAGTGCCATAGTTGGGTGTTTCCTTACTTCCTGAGTTATTGTAAGCCCTAGAGTGTATAACAGAACCTACAGTTGTGGGTTCAGGTTTCCCAGATTAGGGTTTTTGATCATGTGATTTACCTGGTTTCATTATGTGATTAGGACATCCATTTTGCACAAGACTTTCCGTTCAGGTCGGCCAACACACTTGAATCTGGAAGGAAGGTAAGAATTGAATATAATTTTCGTATGGATATGCGAATGTATGTATATGTTTAGTGTATATGCATGCTTATATGTTGTGATTCATACACTACCAACACTTGTACTGTTGCGGTACAAAGTGCATTGGTAAAGTGTATGATGTCTGAAAGTACATCGTGGTGTTACCAACACTTGTACGGGAAGGTACAAGGTGTCTGTGGTACAACACTTAACAGTACTCAAGGTGTGGTTCATACCTTACCTACACTAGTACGATGGTATGCTGAGTGCATGTGGTACATGGTACATGGTCGTATCCTAGTTAGAACGTTCTAACTCATCCGTTGAGCCTTGTAATAGGTGTATGGGCACCTAGATACAAGTCGGCATTATATGATATGTTATATGCTTTTCTTAATGAGTTTGTCGACTCACAGTTTAGCTTCCATGTGTAGGTAAAGGAAAGGTGAAGGCTGAACAGGAGTGAGCCTCGGCTGAGATGAGATTGTACATGTCGAGGCAGCGCCACCTGGAGTGTTCAGTCTCGGGGACATCTGGTGATATTTTTTTGTAGTCATTGTGTGACTGATTATGTATTTTGGTATATTGTGTATAAAAGTTTAGAAACGGGATCTCGGTGTTTGTAAATAATTATGTAAATTATAAAGTTTACTATTTATTATAAAAAGGTTTAATTTGACACGTTTTTTGAGAAAAATCTTTGATTAGCAAAGATAGCACTGTAATTGAAAAAAAACACTGTAGCGTGCCTTAGCATTAGGGCGTTAAAAATTTTGTATCAGAGCGGCCAGGTTTGTCTACCAAAGCTTGCCAAGACATGTACAATCTTCATTAGAGAAAGTTCTGTTCACGGTTCAGTACACCCGTACTTGTTTAGTATTATATGTGATTATTAAAGTATGTTAGGAACCATATTAGAATATAATTATTTGTTTTATGTGTGTTCCCTTTAAGTCCATAAGAGCGGTATTAAGCTTTATGATCGATGTCTAACATGCCTGCCTTATGGGTTCGTAGGCTAAGTCCTATTAAATGGACACCGAGCGAAATACAAGAAGTCAGGGTAATATGGTTGAGACCGGAGGCGGTCAGGGAAACCCAATTCCCCAGAATCCCCGTGGTCACGGCCATGGCCGTGGTAGAGCTCAAGGTGGCCGTCCTGTAAATACACCACAAGCTCCTCCGGATTGGGAGCAAAGGTTTGCGAAAATGCAAGATTGAATCTGCCAACAAGATGAAGAAATTTTAAGGTTAAGGCAGCAGGGTCATCCTGTCGTGCCTCCACAACAAGCTCAGGCTGTTGTAGCTCTAGCGGTGCCAGCAGAACAACCTATTGCTGGCAACCGTATGGAGCCGTTATACGAAAGGTTCCGTAAGTAAGCGCCTCCAGTGTTTCTGGGAGGTCTTGATGTGATGAAGGCCTAGTAGTGGCTCATTGTGATTGAGCGAATTTTGAATTTTATGGGGATGGTTGGTAATGATCGGGTGACCTGCGCCACTTTTCAGTTCTAGGAGGACGCTCTCGTGTGGTGGGAATCGGTGTGCCTCACCCGGGATGTCACTGTTATGACCTGGGAAGAATTTTTGGAATTATTCAATGCTAAGTATTATAATAAAGTCGTTCGTAGTGCTAAGCAAAAAGAGTTCACTGAATTAGTAGAAAACTAAGGGGATGTCAGTTACTGAATATACTACAAAGTTTGATCGTTTGGCCAAGCTCGCCGTGGGTATTGTGCAAACAGATTTCAGTAAGAAAGAAAAGTACCTGGCCGATTTGAATGTGAAGATTAAACATGATCTACTGATCACTACCAATGAAGCAACAACTTATGCGGAAATGGTTGAAAAAGCTTTGAGAGCCGAGGGTGTGGTTAAATTTCCTCAGGAGCCCCAAGTGACTCTGAGTGTTGGTGGAACCCCCACTTTTCCTACTCCTGCCTATGGCAGGGATGGTGGTGAGTCAACCGCTGATCAGAAGAGGAAAGTTACTCCTGCATCTAGTGGCTCGGGCAGAGTAAGCGGTTCCATGAGAACCAAGGTAGAGGTGGACGCCAAGGTTACTCTTACCCTGAGTGCCCGCATTGTAAGAAACATCATTCGGGGGGAATGCAACCGGAAGACATGCTTTCTGTGCGGTATGGTGGGGCATTTCAAGAAAGATTGCCCTCAGGGAAACAAAGAAGAGCAGAAGTCAGAGACAAAACCTATACCTGCTCGGGTGTTTGCTATCACCCAAGCTAATGCTGCAGCCAGTCCTTTTGTGGTTACAGGTCAGCTACTTGTCAACAACTCCTCTTATGCTGTATTATTTGATTCGGGAGCTACATGCTCATATGTGGCTACACGGGTAAATAATCTTTTGGGTAGGCCTTAAGATATTCTAGAAAGAGGGTTTGGAACCCTAATGCCTAGCGGGGAGTTGGTTATCTCCAATAGGCGCATTAGGTCTATGCCAGTTAGTGTTGGGTTTTGTGCCCTAAATAAAACTCATTTCAATATAATCAGATTTACTTACTAATAAAGATCAGAAATAACATTTTATGTTGCATGGTTCACATGATTTATTTCATGATTATATACATATAATGTATGAATTCTATTTAAGTCCAAAACATATGAATTTGTTAATGATTATAGTGTTGTCAGCACAGTGGAATATAATCTTAATTATATGTTTGAAAGTTTATTCCCTCATTTGTTAGTTCACTGGATTTAGACTGGCATGATATAATCTGCCATAGGTATTCTTACACCTTGGATAAGTGTTATGTCCTTTCCAGGGCATTGGCAAAGTTTACCAGTATCGGATGTATGGAGTATACATCGGAAGGGACTGATATTGAACTTTGATTAGATTTGTTAAAATTTACCGTAATATCTATTCAATTCAATATCACCTGTTGATCCTAGATCAAATGATCTTAATCCTGATATGGTTAGGTTCAATCTCAAGAGTATTATACATGTTCTTTGATTTGTTAGTTAAGCTTACTTTTGGGTCAGGGTGATACGTACATTTTGGGAACATGATAGTATAATTGAGTGGGAGCGCTAACATAAATATGGAGTCAATAACTTCTATAGGAATTTAGAAGTGAAACGATGATATCCTTCGAGCTTTGCTAAACAGAGATAAATGGTGGAGATCTCATTTCACTTCGCTGAAATATCATTTATACGGAGCTAAGTATTTTAAGGATAAAATACATTGAAGGTGTAACGGTAATTTAGTTCCTATTCAATGTAGATCATCTATTGGAGGGTCATTGATCAAATTATGATTATAACAATGGATAATTAATAGCGTATCTTTATCGTGGAACATATAGAGCGTTCTATATGACTGAGAGTGCAATTCCAAGTTCTAAGTGTGGATTCAATAAGGAATTATTAAGTTAGGGAATTTACTCGGTAAATTCGATTCGACTTATTGGAAGCTCGGTTATATAGGCCCATGGTCCCCATACTAGTTGAGACCATACTGCTTGTAAGACTTAGTTAATTGATTTTAATTAATCAATTATAATTCTAAAGTTAGACTATGTCTTGTTTATGAATTTTCACTAAGCAAGGGCGAAATTGTAAAGAAAAGAGATTCTAGGTTTTATTTGTTAATTAAGATACTTTATATGTCTAATTAATAAATATATTAAATGAAAATATTATTTAATAATTAAATTTTAGTTACTAAATAATTAGAATTGACATTTAAATGGTTGAATTGGAAAATTGGGATTTTTTAGAAAATGGGATTGAGAAATGACAAAATGGCAAAATTGCAAAGTGAGGCCCATTATCCACTAATATGGTCGGCCACTTTGTATAGGGTTTACCATTTATATTTTTCATTATTTTAATGCCATACAATTCTAACCTAAACCTAGATGGCATTCTATAAATAGAAAGTGATGGCTTCAGGAAACTATGCAATGCATCTTATTTCTTTCAGAGAAAAACCTGAGCCTCCAAGCTGCCCCTCTTCTTCTCTTTTCTTCTCTTCAATTTTGAAATACCCTAATGATAGAGTAGTGCCCACACACATCAAGTGGTATCTCAATCATAGTGTGGAAGATTGTGTAGAATCTAATCAAGAAGGAGAATCAGCATCAAAAGAAGGAGAGAAATAGATCCAGGTTCAGATGTTGATTATGCTCTGCTACAGAAAGGAATCAAAGGCTAGAGATCTGAACGGAAGGAGTCATTATATTCCGCTGCAACCAATGTAAGGTTTTCTTGAACCCTTATGTGTTTATTTCATTGTTTTAGAATTCATATTAGGATGTTAATGAAACATACATGGTAGTAAATCTAGATCCTGGTAAAATATTTCCAACAGTTAGGATTGAGGATAGGGAGTTGAGTGTTGAGTGTTGACCTTATAGAACTGGAATTAACGGAGTTTGACATCATACTTGGGATGGATTTTCTATCCAAGTATTCGGCTAGCATAGATTGTAAGCAAAAAATGGTGACTTTTTCAGCCAGAAGGTGAAGATCCATTTGTTTATGTTGCATCAGTTCAGGTGTCTCAGATCCCAGTTAATTCTGTGCTAAGGGCTAGGGATCTACTACACAGTGTATGTGTAGGATTTTTAGCAGTAGTGATAGACTCCAGCAGACCCAAAACATTTGGGCCTGAGGTAGTCAGAGTGGTAAAAGACTTTCTCAACGTGTTTCTAGAGGAGTTGCTGAGATTTCCTCCGCAACGAGAAATTGATTTTTTGATTGATTTGGCACCTTGAGCTGAACCTGTTTCTAAAGCTCCATATAGAATGGCTTTGGCAGAACTCAAGGAACTTAAGTTACAGCTTCAGGGGATGCTTGATATTGGGTTTACCCGACCTAGTGTAACGCCCTGGGGAGCTCCAGTTCTGTTGGTGACAAAGAAAGATGGTTCCCTCAGAATGTGTATTGACTATCGGGAACTAAACAAATTGACGATCAAGAATAAGTACCCGTTACCCACAATCGATGATTTGTGTATTGACTATCAGGGAAAGGCAGTATTTTTGAAGATCAACCTACGATCCGGTTATCATTAACTCAGAATACGAGAAGAAGATATACCAAAGACTGCATTTCGAACCAGATATGGGCACTACGAGTTTCTGGTAATGTTGTTCGGATTGACTAATGCTCCTGCGGCCTTTATGGATCTCATGAATAGGGTATTCAAGGATTTCCTCGATAACTGCATCATAGTGTTTATCGATGACATCCTTGTATACTCTCAGTCAGAAGAAGAGCATGAGCATCATCTTCGAATGGTATTACAGCGACTTAGGGATCACAAGTTGTATTCAAAATTCAAAAAGTGTTGATTCTGGTTGTCTAAGGTATCTTTTCTAGGGCATATTGTCGAAAAGAATGGGATTATGGTTGATCCAATCAAGATCGAGTTAGTGAAGAACTAGCCGAGGCCGAAATCAGTGACATAAGTTCAAAGTTTTCTCAGTTTAGCAGGGTATTATCGACGTTTCGTCGAGGGATTCTCTAAAATCTCTATGCCACTGATCAAGATAACTAAGAAAAATCAGAGATTCGTGTGGTCAGACAAATGTGAAGCAAGTTTTTAGGAGTTGAAGCAACGTTTGATAACAGCTCCGGTGTTAGCTTTGCCATCAGATCGAGAAAAGTTTGTTGTTTACTGTGATGCATCCAGACAGGGTCTGGGATGTGTTCTAATGCAAGCTGACAAAGTCATAGCCTATGCCTCTCGCCAACTGAAGGATTATGAGCAGCGCTACCCAACGCATGACTTAGAGCTTGCTGTTGTGGTTTTTGCTTTAAAGATATTGCAGCACTATCTTTATGGTGAAAAATGCGAGATTTATACTGATCATAAAAGTCTCAAGTACTTTTTCACCCAGAAAGACTTCAATATGAGGCAGAGGAGGTGGCTTGAACTGGTTAAGGACTACGATTGCAAGATTCTGTATCATCCCGGGAAAGCCAATGTTGTGGCTAATGCATTGAGTAGAAGAGGTACCGGGCAGATTTCCACTACGTTGTGATAGCCCCTCAAGTAGCTTCTGAGATGGTTAGTGTAGGGATTAAGTTTGTGGTTGGAAAGTTGCACAACTTAACACTTCAATATGATTTGTTAGAAAGAATTAGAAAGGCACAATTAGAAAATCCTGAGCTAGTCAAGGTTCGAGATGAGGTGATGGCTGGTCGGCCTAAAGACTTTTTAGTCTCGAATAATGGAATGTTGTTGTATAAAGCTCCAGTTTGTGTTCCTAGTGTTGATGAGCTTAAGAAAGAGATCCTTGATGAAGCTCACACCACACCTTATTTATTGCATCCGGGGAACCACCAAAATGTATCAGGATTAAAAACTCTACTTCTGGTGGTATGAGATGAAAAGAGATGTGGTAGACCACGTGTACAAATGCTTAACCTGCCAACAAATCAAGGCTGAACATCAAAGGCCGGCAAGGTTACTGCAACCTTTAGCCCATCCTAAGTGGAAGTTGGAGGACATTGCAATGGATTTTGTAACTGGGTTGCCTAGAACCACGGGAATGTATGATTCAGTATGGGTCATAGCGAACAGATTTATAAAATCAGCTCACTTTTTGTCAGTAAAAGTTACATAGTTTGTCTCCATGGAGCTCCTAAATCCATTGTTTGAGACAGAGATCCAAAGTTTACATCAAAATTTTAGGTGAGTCTTCAGAAGGCTATGGGTACCAAGCTGAAGTTTAGCACAACCTTTCACCCTCAGAGTGATGGTCAATTAGAAAGAACAATTCATATACTAGAGGATTTTATGCAAGCCTGTGTCATGGACTTTGAGGGTTCATGGAGTAAGTACTTACCTCTAATTGAATTCTCCTATAACAATAGCTACCAGAGTAGAATAGGGATGGCTTTCTATGAGATGCTATATGGTAGGAAATTTTGCTCCCCCATTCATTTGGATGAAACTGGAGAAAGGAAGTACTTAGGTCTGGAGTTAGTTCAGAGGACCAATGAAGCTATTGACAAGATCAAGGCTCAGATGCTTGCTTCTCAAAGCAGGCAGAAAAGTGATGCTGATCTGAAGCGCAGAGATGTCACATTTCAAGCAGGGGAACATGTTTTCCTACAGGTTTCACCAATGAAGGGTGTTAGACGCTTCGAGAAGAAGGGTAAGTTAAGCCCTAGGTTCATTGGGCCATTTCAGATACTTGAGAAGGTCAGGCAAGTAGCGTATCAGCCGGCCTTACCACCAGCATTGTTGGCTGTCTATGATGTATTCCATATTTCAATGTTGAGGAAATATGTTTCAGACCTGACTCATATCTTAAGTTATCAAGCCCTTCAACTATAGTCAGACTTATCCTATGAAGAACAGCCTGTTCAGATCCTTGATAAAAAGGAGAAGGTTCTTTGGAACAAGACCATTGCCCTTGTCAAACTGCTCTGGAGAAACAGTAAGGTGGAGGAAGCCACCTGGGAGTTAGAGACAGACATGAGGACTTAGCATCCACAACTATTCAGGTTACATTTCGAGGAAGAAATCCTTCTAACGGGGGGATAATTGTAATGATCGCTATAGTAATTTGGATTAGCAAAAGCAATTAGCACTAATTTCTGTTATTTTTATAATTATTTATGAATTTAATTATTTGTGAGCCCCATTGCTAGAAATGGGCATTAGAGTTATAATATCTACATTTCAGAGATGTTATTAAACTGTAGGTGTATTATATGAATTATATGTGAATTATGCAATTTTTATAATTTTTACTCGGCGACACCGGAAAATGTGATGGATGGCTAGTTTGATCACATTGTAAGTCTAGAACCTTATTTCTTAGTGGGAATATTGGAGAAAATAAAATACTGAGGTTAAGCGGGGTTGTGGAATTTGACCACTTTACCCCTAGTTTTGAAATGTTTAAGTTATAGGTTAAAAGGGGCATTTTAGTAATTTGCCATTAAGTGATTTGGTGGCTGCCTTAGGTTGTGACACCTAGCTGATATTTTTTTCCAAGATTAATGAAGTTAATCTTAATTTACTTGAAGAAAAAGAATTAAAGAAAAAAAAACAAAGGAAATACCTAAAATAGAAACATCCTCTCTTCTCTTTTCTCTCTCTCTTCGAACCAGCAGGGAATCAAGGAGTTTGATTGCTGGATTTTGTGTTTTCAGCAAGGTTAGGAGGAGTATTTAATCAAGGTAAACCCTAGACAATCTTTATCTATGTGTTTCTCAAAGTTTTAGTTGGTTTCAAGTAATGGTTTGTATGAATTAGGACTGTTAGGGTTTGATTAGGTTTTGGTTCAGCTCTTATATTCATTTTAGGTTGATTCCAAGTTCTTGCAGCTGGTTTTAGTGTATAATGTTAGATTTATGCAACTTTGGGTTTGAAAACCTAAACTTTGATCTTTAATGGCATGTTTTGATTTAGGGTGTTTTTCTGTGAATTACTTGTTGGAAAATATTGTTTATACCTTAATTAGGTACTCTGCAAGGTTTGGTTAAATTTGGTGGAGTTTTGAGCAAGAAATGATATTTCTTGTGTGAATTAGTATAAACCGGGTAACCGGTTTTACACGTACCTATAAAACTGGTTAGCTGGTTTTGGCAGGGTTCCCCTAGTGTCTCGTTTTGTCAATTCTCGTCAATTTCAGTACAATAGTTGGGTGTTTCCCTACTTCCTGAGTTATTGTAATCCCTAGAGTGTATAATAGAACCTAGAGTTATGGGTTCAGGTTTGCCGAATTAGAGTTTTTGATCATATGATTTACCCAGATTCAATATGTGATTAGGACATCCATTTCGCACAAGCCTTTCTGTTCAGGTCGGCCAGCACACTTGAATCTTGAAAGAAGGTAAGAACTATATATGTTGTGTTATATGGATATGAGAATGTATGTATATGTTTAGTGTATATGCATGCTTATATGTTGTGATTCATACACTACCAAAACTTGTACCGTTGCGGTACAAAGTGCATTGGTAAAGTGTATGATGTTTGAAAGTACATCGTGGTGTTACCAGCACTTGTACGGAAAGGTACAAGGTATCTGTTGTACAACACTTAACAGTACTCAAGGTGAAGTTCATACCTTACCTACACTAGTACGATGGTAGACTGAGTGCATGTGGTACTTGGTACATGGTCGTATCCTAGTTAGAACGTTCTTACTCATCTGTTGAGCCTTGTAATAGGTGTATGGGTGCCTAGATACAAGTCGGTATTATATGATATGTTACATGCTTTTCTTACTGAGTCTGTCCACTCACAGTTTTGCTTCTATGTGTAGGTAAAGGAAAGGCGAAGGCTGAACAAGAGTGAGCCTAGGCTGAGATGAGATTGTACATGTCGAGGCAGCGTGACCTGGAGTGTTCAGTCTTGGGACATCTGGGGATATTATTTTGTAGTCAATGTGCGAGCGATTATGTATTTTAGTATATTGTGTATAAAAGTTTAGAAACATGATCCTGGTGTTTGTAAATAATTATGTAAATTATAAAGTTTACTATTTATTATAAAAAGTTTTAATTTGACACGTTTTTTTGAGAAAAATCTTTGATTAGCAAAGATAGCACTGTAATTTCAAAAAAACACTGTAGCGTCCCTTATCATTAGGGTGTTACAATTATGATCGAGATCCCGATATGTGTTTGTAGTGACTGGATTTTGATCGAGGTAATGTTGAGGAACAATTATTATAGTTCGTGCCGAGTATGATCGAGATAATAATATGGAACGATTATTATCGTTTGTGACTTGATTATGATCGAGTAAAAGATACAATCATTACCGTTATGAGTAATTACTCGATGAAACTGTGGATAACAGTGGTGTTCCAGTCATGATATTGAATTGGCAGCAGTTATTCTTACACTGAAAGTTTAGCGCTATCACCTGTATTGTGAAAAGTGTGAAGTTTATACGGATCATAAGTGCCTCAAATACTTCTTCATATATTTGGAATGATTTAATATGATGGTTAGAATTAGATAAAGATGATAACTGTAAGATTCTCTAGCACCCTATTGAAGCAAATTGACAGTGGATGCTCTAGGTCGAAGAGGTCTAGGACAAGCTTGTAAAAAAAAGAAGAAGAAGAGAGATTTCACTAAAGTTTGCTGGAGATATAACCAGAGTAGCGATTGAGTTCGTGATTGGAGAACTTATTAGTATCACATTGTAGTTTGATCTATTGGAAAGAATTAAAATGGGCCAGCAGGGTGACTCTGAATTTCAAGGGTACAAGGAAAGACTAGGAACCAAATCGGCAAAGGACTTTTCAGTTTCGTCTGAAGGGATTTTATGATATAGGATAGTGTACGTGTACCAGTCAATAAGGATAATGAACAGAAAGTTCTAAATGAGTCTTATATTGTACCATACTCTTTACACCCAGGAGCAACTAATATATATCATGATGTTTAAGCCCTCTGCTAAGAATGAAAGGTGAGATTGTGGAGTATATGTCAAATATCCAACTTATCATCAAATCAAGGTAGAGCGTTAGGAACCAGTAAGAATATTTTAACCTTTAAAATACTTGAGTGGAAATGGGAAGAGGTAACCATAGACTTCGTGGATGGATTACCAAGAGTAGTAGGGTTCCCTGATTTTATCTAGTTAAGAAGGAACGGGTGTACAAAGTCAATACAGTTTTCTTTATCGGAACATAATATGATTAAAGCAGATTACTGTGCTAATCTATTTTTCAAGGAAGTAGTTCAACCCTGTGATGCTCCAAAAGTAATTATCTCAGATTGAGATTTAAAGTTTACTTCCAAATGTTGAATGAGCCTGTAACAGGCACGTCTAATATATTTTGGGGGTTCTTGAAATAAGCATCTTCCATTTCATATAATAACAGTTATTAGAGTACTGTTGATTTGGCACCATATAATATGCTTTATGGAAGTAAAGGTCGTTCACCCATTCATTTGAATGCAGTCAGTGAACAGAGGAACCTTGGACCTGATACGGTCTAAGGAATGAGTGAGGCCATAGGAAAGATTCGAGTTTATATGTTTGCTTTATAGAGTGGATGGGAGAGCTATGTTGATCCAAAGTCTACAAACATGAAATTCGAAGTTAGCAAGAACGGAAAGTTAATCTCAGATTTATTGGTCTATTTGGGTTTCTGGAAACGGGGAGGTTAGATAGCTTATCAGTTAGCCATACTCCCTGCATTACCTAGAGTTAATATTTTGTATATCAATATTCAGAAGTATGAGGCAGATACGATTCCTATACTGAGTTACGAAAATATGGAATTTTGAATAGACCTGTCATACGTGAAATAGTTGATTTAGGTTTATAAAAAGAGAAAGAGAGAGAGAGAGAGAGAGAGAGAGAGAGAGAGAGAAAGTGCTGTGAAACAAAGAATATCTCGTTAGCTAAGTACTATGGATGAACAACAAGATTAAAGATGACTTAGAAATTAAAGTCGCAGCTACGGGAACGATGTCCCAAATTGTTTCGATAAATTTCGAGGATGAAATTTCTATAAGGAGGGAATAGTTGTAATATCCCGAAAAATTATTATGATAATTAATTGGGCATATTTTATTAAATATGTGATTGAATTAATGTTGGGGTAAGATTATGATCTTACTTAGGCTAATTGTGTGATAATTAGTGAAAATTTAATATGTGAATAAATAAAGCGTAAAGCAATTACGGAGATTTTATTAGATTAAGTGGGTATTAGTGGATACTATTTTTGAAATAAAATATTTTTGGGCCCGGCGACCGTGGGAGCTCGACGGAGTGGTCAAAGATGTCACGACAATATTAAATAGATTGAATTGAAAATATACCGAACTAGTTTAAGGTTCTAAGTTATTGATTTGGTGGGTTTAGCTAGAAAGACCATTATGCCCTAGGTTATTCTATAGCTTATGTTCTTGGAAGAGGGGTAAAATGGTCATTTTACCCTAGTTTTTTTTTTTTTTTTTTTGTGGTTTTATAGTAGGTGTGGGATGATTGATAACATGGGTTTTATTATATATTTTAGATAGATATTTTATCAAAAATAAAAGAGTGAATAAGACTTGGAAAATAACATGCATTTTCTTTCTCCCTCTACCCTTCGAAAGCTTAGAAGCAGCAACAATCGAACATTTGTTCCATCAATTTCAGTCAGTTTGTAGAAAGTTTGATCAAGAATTTTTTTTTTTTTGATAAATCAATGAATTGTATTGCACAAACAAAATTACAACCTAAGAGCACCCCATTCCAAGGGCCTCAAAATATACATTTTTATCTATTCAACACTTTACATCTTTGTGATACACAATGAATGATATCTATAAAGCAAAAAACCATTCTTTATCTACATTTGATAGCTTCTTTGGGCATACAAATTGAACCCGGGCCTTTACATTCCATTTCACTTCCTCAACTATTCGGTTTGTAGCAGAATTTGCACCCTACCATATAACATAATTTCTCCATTTCCAAGTATAATAAACCATGGCAGCAGTAGCAACACAGTAGACAGCCCTTTTAAACTTTGAAATTTTTGCTCTCCCTATCCATTTGACAAGTTGATGCACATTAGTTGCTTTAGCATTCCAGCCCAGCCACTGTTTAATCTCTTTCAAGCACAGAACAGTTTCTCTACAAGCAAAGAACAAATGCTGAATGTTTTCAGTTTGTTCATCACATAGGCTACATTGCTCTTGCATCATGACACCCATTCTAATCAATCTTTCCTTAGTCTTCAACCTGTTTAGCATCACTAGCCAAAGGATTATACTGTGTTTAGGTGTATTCATTCGGGACCAGACCTCTTTACTCCAAGGAGTAGTCGGCTTTGGAGTGTTGAACATCCTATAACCAGCTTTGATAACATATTTATTTCTCTGAAATTCAGCACTATCATGAAGGGAGAGAATTTGGTGTTTAAGAGCTACTAACCTCTTCCAATACCAGCTAGAATGAATCGAGGCATCATAACTCCACCAACTCTGCCCCTTGATATATACACTATTCACCCATCTTAGCCATAAGCTCTCTTGGTTGTTTGCAATTGCCCAAATGTATTTAGACATGGCTGCCTTATTCCAGCTTTCTATCTTTGTAATTCCAAGCCCCCCATTAGCCTTAGACTCACAAACATTATCCCAAGCCACAGCACCTGCACCATAAAACACAGCTTGGCCTTTCCATAAAAAAGCTCTACAAATAGCTTCTATGGACTTCAAAATTCTTTTGGGCATGATTATGATTTGGCTCCAATAAGCCTGAATAGCAATCAATACAGAGTTGATTAGTGTTACTCTCCCCGCAAATGAAAGGTTCCTTGAGCTCCAGGTTCTAATTCTTGCTGTCATCTTATCAACCAAAGTTTGATCAAGAATTGAAGTTCTCTAAGTTGAGGGGACCCAGGATCGTCAAGCTTTGTTTCCACTCAGGTCGGCCCGCACTCATTATTTTTGGATTGAGGTAAGCAAAGTGTTAAGCACCGTTTATGGTTAATGATATGATTGTATAGTCTCGATTATGATCGAGATCCCAATATGTGTTTATTGTGACTTGATTTGGATCGATGTAGTTGAGGAACAATTATTATCGTTTGTGACTCGATTATGATCGAGGTAATGATATGGAATGATTATTATCGTTTGTGACTCGATTATAATCGAGTAAAAGATACGGTCATTATCGTTATGAGTAATCACTCAATGAAACTATAGATAGATTTCTTACTTAGCGTTCTCTTTATCGGGCAATGATAGTGACATACATAGCTCATAGATAACGAGTAGTAAGAGTGCTTTATGAAGCATTCAGATTATGTGATTACGGTAATGTGTGAATTAGAGTGCTTTATGAAGCACTGAAATTGAGTGTTTATAATTATGTTTTATTATAGTGCTTTATAAAGCACCGAGATTATGTGGCTATGTATTGAATGAATGTATGTTTAGTAAAAGAAAAAATTATTGATTATAAATTGCTATAAATATTCTTAATTATGTAATAATTGTGCTTGCATAGACGTTGAGTTATATATGCATGCTGAATATGTACTAGTATGTTTATTACATTGTAATGAAAATTGCTACCACTTACTATGATTTTTATCTAGTACCTTTTCTTGCTGAGTCATTGTGACTCACTGGTGCTCGGTGAAGGTAATAAGTGTTGGGATTTTATGTCCTAACTAAAACTCATTACAATCTAATCTGATTTGTTATCAATAAGAGATTGGAAGTCATTTATGTTTACATGTTGTTTTCATGATTATGGTTTAATATATATATATATAAAATCTGTTAAGTCTAGAACATATAGTTATTCACAATTACAGTGATGTTAACACAGTGGAATGTGATTGTGATTATATGATTCGAAAGACTAAGTCCCTGTTTCATCAGTGTATTAGATTTACACTGATGTGATAATCAACGATGAAGTGTACTTACACTTTGCATAAGTGTTATGTTCTTTCCAGAACATTGGCAAAGTATACTAGTTTTCGAATGTATGGAGTATACATTGGACTGGACGGATATTGATCTTGTTTAAGATATTATAATACTTACTGTTGTATCTTTCCAAGTCAATATCACTAGTTGATCTTAGATCAAAAGATCTTAATCCTGATATGCTTAAGCTCAATCTCAGGAGTGCTATTCATGTTCTTTGATTTGTTAGTTAAGCCTACTTTTAGGTCAGCGTGATACGTACATTTTGGGAACATGATAGTATGATTGAGTGGGAGCGCTAAACATAAATATGGAATCTATAGCTTCTATAGGTATTTAGAAGTAAAGTGATGATTTCCTTCGAGCTTAGCTAAATACAGGTAGCTAAGTGTTTTAAGGATCAAAATACATTGAGGGGTGAAATGGTAAGTTTATCCCTACTCAGTGTAAATCATCTATATAGAGGATCTTTGATCATTGAGATTATAATGATGGTTAAATGTGATAGCGTATCTATATGGTGGAACATATAGAGCGTTCTATATGACTGAGAGTGCAATTCCAAGTTCTAAGAGTGGATGCAACAAGGAATTAATAATTTAGGGAATTTACTTGGTAAATTCGGTTCAGCTTATTGGAAGCTTAGTAATATAGGTCCATGGTCCCCATTCTAGTTGAGACCATACTGCTTGTAAGACTCAGATAATTGATTTATATTAATCAATTATAATTCTAGAATTAGACTATGTCTAGTTTATGAATTTTCACTAAGCAAGGGCAAAATTGTGAAGAAAAGAGATTCTAGGTTTTATTTATTAATAATTAAGAGACTCTATATAAATGACAATATTATTTAATAATTTATTTTAGTTATTAAATAATTAGTTTTGGCATTTAAATGGTTAGAATTGGAAAATTGGCGTTTTTGAGAAAATAGAAATGAAAATTATCAAAATTACAAAATACCAAGTGGGGCCCATTAACACTATGGCCGGCCACTTGATAGGCTTTTTCCAATTATTATTTTCATTATTTTAATGACAAGTAATTACTAACCTAAACCTAGTGGTTACCTATAAATAGATAGTGATGGTTCACACTTAAACAAGTTTTTTTAAGAGATTAAAAATTAGAAATTTTTGCCTTCAGGAAAAATTAAGCCATTAACTATCCTTCTATAGCCGACTCCCTCTCTCTCTCTCTCTCTCTCTCTTTTCTTCTTACATTTTCAGAAACCTCGACTGATAGAGTAGTGCCCACACACATCAAGTGGTATCTCAATCATAGTTTGGAAGATTGTGATGAATCCAAACTGAAGAGAAGGACATTCAGACTCAGATCTTGGTGATGCTCTGCGACAGAAAGGATACAAGGGTTAGAGATCTGAGTGGAAGGAGTCATATTATTTCGCTGCACCTAATGTAAGGTTTCCTAAACTTTATATGTGTTTATTATCGTTTTAGAAGTTTGTATTTAGGATGTTAAACAACATACTTGTTAGTAAATCTAAGATCCTGGTAAAATATTTCCAACAATAAGGATAGAAGCTGTCTTCGATCATGAGTCAAAGATCTCCCAGCGATGTACATATCAGTCGTGGTGTCTTGGCTTCCAGACTCCATTTTCTATATTTGAAAATGTAATCTTACTTTTGTAATAGCAGTTATGTAAATTTGTTATAAAGGAATTTTTATAAACAGGGGATCCCCATATTATAATGGTACTTTGTATGGAAGTTTTATTGTAATTTAAAATTTGAAAGGGTTTTAATTTAAACTACACTTTTCATTAACTAATAGATTAGTGAGAAATAGGTTTGTAAAAGCTTACACGTGGCGTCCCTGAGGGTCAGGGCATTACAGTAGGCGTGTGAGAGAGAGGAAGTGAGGAAGAGAGAGAGTTTGTTAGATACTTAGAGCTTAAGATTAGGTTTCTAGCTTAGAGGAAACTTTGGTTTTCAGCCTAAGGTTAAGGCATTTATATAGGAGACCTAAAACCCTAGGTTTACAATTCAAATCCCTTAGTATTCGTATAATTTTTTAGATATTTATAAAAGACCAAAGTGCCCTTGATCCTAGATAGTATTTAGCCATTCTGTTGGGCTTTTAGGACCCAATTCATAGCCCATATGTCCAGATGTAGAAGTGTCCAGGAATGCCTATAGTGCACTCCTTTGCTAGCCAGGCCCCTGTGGAGGACAGGCTGGCCGACCAAGGTGCTGTCCCAAGGCTGACCAGCCATAGGGCTGGCCAGATTGTGAGAGGGAGCTAGTTTGTCACTTGATGCCTGTTTAAGTGCTGGGGTCGTCATTTGTTCAGGTGCTGACTTGGTCTTCCTTTTAGTGAGCTGTATTGCCAAGTCATGAGAACAAAAATTGGGATAACATTTATAGTTTTTAAAATCTAAAAGCATGTTTTTGTAAATAAAAATTTTAAGTTCTTTTTTGTCTATTCTAAAATTTACTTATAGTTGATTTATAGCTATCGTAATGTAGATTTCTAGTTGCTTTTAGCTATTTTTTATATTTTTAATAAAAATATATTTTTAAAATTTTTAAAATTTAAAAGTATACTTTCGTAAATAAAAATATTTAGTCGTCAAATTATAAATAAAAAAAATATTCTTGAAAAGTTTTAGAATAATGCATGTATATATGGGTGCACTCTTAAAGGGTATTACCCATGAATGGGTAAAATTAGAAAAATTTGAGTTTTTATGCTTGATTTTTCTATCTAATTAAAAAAAATCTCTCATATTTATATTATATGGGCTGAGATTGTTCCATCGGTAAAAAAAAAAAAAAAGTTTTTTAGCAAGAAAAATAAGAAAAGAAAAAGTTAATTTTGAGTTAAATATTTATCTATGAACATTTTTTTGATATAGTGTAAAAATAGATATTTTTTGATATTTTTTTTAATTAAGTAGTTAAATTAAGCATAGAAATTCAAATTTATGATTTCATTATTCGTTATTAGATCAAAATTCGATGGTTTGATATTTTTAAAATTAATATTTATTGTTAAATTTGCTTAGTAACTATTCATGGGTAATACCCATTAAAAAGTGTTCCATATATATATATACTAGGCATGGAGGACGTGCCATAAGCACATAACCCTCTTTAAAACCTGGGGTTATAATTATATATCTTACTTTTATTAATTATGTTTAAAATAATTGTTAAAAAAAATTATGTTTAAACAAGTATATAGTGTGATATATGTTAACTTATTGAAATTAAAATCATTAGTCATCTTGTCTAAATGTAAGTCCATGTGATTTGTTCTACTTTTATTTATTGATAAGAAAAATTTAGAAGAAAATTAAAATAATAAATAACAAAAATCTACGAAAAAAAGAAAGAATAACAACATAAAAATGATTAATATCCTATGTATGCTCGTATAGTCTTTTACACTATTTTATATTTACTAATAAATAAATAAGAAAAAAGAAGTAATAAAATTGAAAAAAAAAGGAGAAAAAAGATGATAAAAAATATAAAAAAGACTTAAAAATATTTTAAAAAATGGCACTACAACAATCAACGTTATTAGGGGCGGAGGAGTCCGCTGGTAATAATCCCTTAATCCGCCGGTATTTGGCTTTAGCGGCGGGGTCCGCTGGTATTGCCCCGCCGGTAATACCCCGTCGCTATTAATGATTAATAGCGGCGGACTGACACGTCTGCCGCTATTAATCATTAATACCGGCAAACAATTAGCGACGGGGCCCGTCGGTGTACACCCCTCGAATTGAATTATCTGACACATTATTACCGACGGGTGTCCGCCGGTAATAATGTTTTTTTAAAAAAAATAAAAGAAAAAGAAAAAATTTTATATTATTAATAAAAATTAATAATAATAATTAAATATTTTTTAATATTTATTTAATTAATTTTCTTTTCAAATTTATATTATTAGTAAATATTAAAATTAAAACTAACAAATCCACACAAAATTATCATCCATACATTATTTAAAACTTAAAAATTAATTATTATCATCCATACGTTATTTAAAACTTAAGGAAATCCAAACATAATTAAAAACTTAAATAAATCCACACATCATTAAAATTAAGATAAACTAATTATTATTGTCTTGATCAAACAAACCATCTTCAAAATTTGAGTCAGTAGCGTTTAAGTTAATATCAGGATTCGGTGCATTGTCTTGAGCTTGCGATACCCGCGGTGATGGGTAATATGGTTGCTGGGAAGATAAAATCTCCACAAATTGCCTAGTCTGTCGTTGTTGTGGTAAATTCAGAGATTGTTGTTGTTGCGAAATATTTGAAGATTGTTGTGGCGAGAAGTTCGGGGATTGTTGCTGAAACTGACCTGGAATAAAAATATGGATTTTTTGAACCGAAAAATTGACCCGGAGAAGTTTGCTGCATTGGACCCCCAAAAAACATCGGCTGCTGAGATGAACTCCCAAATTGGCCCAACATCGGCTGTTGGGACTGTGATCCTCTAAAAAAAATCAGAGTAGAAAAATGGAGGAGACTGGGAGGAGCGTCCAAACATGTTTGGAATAAGAGGAGATTGGGAGGCACTTCCTTGCACATTAGGAGATTGCTGAGTCTGCTGTAAAGGTTGTTGTTGCGGCCTTGGACATGTTGCACTACCCTGAGGTTGGGTAGGTAAATATTGTTGGAGTAATCTGTCAAATCGCGGGTCATACAGATCAGAAGTGTCCTGTCCCAGTGGAAAGCGTTCACGCAATCTCTGAAACATCTCAGTCATAATACAAACGTCTTGGAAAATAGTAGACCCTGCTTGAGATTGAGTTTGACTTTGGCTCGAATAGCTAGATGATGCTATTGATCTTTTCCCTTTCTATGCTATGTTGTAACCGACTCCTCGAATATAGTCACTCCTGTCACCCATGACCTTGCCCATGACCTTGAATTGGATGTCAGACGGCACCTCCGAAGATCCAGAATCACTGCCAGATTGGCTTTGAAGCCTACTTCCGCCATCTCTTCCTCTATTTCACGAGTGAGTTGCTCCTAAACATAAATAAAAATTTTTAAATAATCAATTATGTAATAATTTTTTTAAAAAAAATGAAATATTAGTGTAAATTAATTAAAATCTTATGCTATTTTGAGAAATTTTATTTGTAAATTTAATCTTAATTATTTATTTTTTTAGCAAAGGAAAATTAATCACTTTAGTATATTGCAAACAAAGTGTACACCAACATTGTTTAAAGTTTTATTTGGTTAAAGACTTTATTTGGTTAAAGTTTTATGAAATATTAGTTATCAATTTATTTATTTATTTATTAATTCATGATATTTATTTATGAATTTTTATTTATAATTTATTTATTAAAATTAATATACAATACTATTAAGTAAACTCATTTTATTTCTCTAATTTTTTTAAAATAATTACTTATATTTATATTTAATTTATTTATAAATAAATATATCAATTTAATAATTACATAAATATATTTACAAATATAATTTAATTAACATATTATTTAAAAAATTAAAAAATATAATTAACTTAATATAAATAATTAAATTTAAGTTTGTTAAAAAAAAATTCTTTAATAAAAAAGTTTTTTCTAATCATTCTAATATTTGTTAATTATTTTATTATATAAATAATAATTATTTTTATAAATTATATTAATTTATTATTTACATAAACTTTCTTAAAAAAATTAACTTTTTTATTATAAATAATCACATATTTAAAAATAATTACAAAACAACACCAAATTATTAAAATATTTAAATACAAAATTTTATATTTTCAAGAACTATAATTTTAATAAATTATATTAATTTTATAATTATATAAATTTATTAAAAACCTAAAAAACTTTACTTGTTAATTAAGAATAATTACACAAATATTCATATAAGTTTTTTTATTTATAATTAAAATATTTAAACTAAATTTATTAATTTTTTATTTACTAAAGTTTTACTAAATACAAAACTGAAATTATTATAACCACACAAATAAGTATAACTAAAATCTAAATACATTAACAATTAAACTCAAACAATAATCTATCTATTACACATATTTAATAAGACAAATAATATATATACTATATATGAAAATGTACATATAAATATATACTATATACTATCTATATACTGTATAGTATATATTATATACTATATAGATTTATATATATATACAACACATTACAGATTGGTTTTTTTTTTTTTGGAGAAAACATTACAGATTTAACAAATTAATACATTTTTAATTTATAAACTAACAATATTTTACACATATTAATTAAAATATTTATATATACAATACATTTCAGATTTATAATAAATATTAATTGAAATATTAACTACAAATTTTACAGAAATAAAAAACATACTTTACACAAATAAAAATTTGTGATCTCTTGTCCAAGCCAAAAATTTGAAACCTCTTCTACAATTTTTGAAAATATAACACAAAAAATTACATTAAAAAACAAAACCAAAAAAAATAAATTGTAAAACATATATTGGTAAATATAAATACCTAAAACACTTACCTACTTAGTGATGGACCGGAGGCGGAGACGAAGACGACAGCGGTGGCGGCGACGAAGCCGGAGGCGGAAACGGAGAAAGAAATGAAAGGGAAAAATTGGGGGAGGCGGTTTGGGGGAGGGGGTTTGCTTCGGTTTTCAGAGAAGAAAATGAGAAAACAAAAAAATTGGGAAAAAAATGAAAGGGAAGAAATGGGGGAACCGGGTGTGGGTGGGTTTAAATAGACCAGCATTACCGGGGGGTCCGCCGCTAATAATGGGTCCCACCGGTATTAATATGAAAAATATTATTTAATTAGTATTAGCGGTGGATCCCCGCCTGTAACACCCTAACTAGCATAGGCGTATTACGTGATTTTTAAACGTACTGTGCAGCTCATTGCTAATCAACGAGATTTATGGAAATCGTGAGTAATCAAAATTTTTGCTTTTGAATTAAACTTATAAAATATTTATACAAAAATACTCGGGATCTCGATTACAAAACACTTTACAAACGTTTACTGACTAAACAAATCCTAGCTTTATACAAAAGCATCCCGTTGTCTGACACTAAGAAATCTTTGGCTTGGCCAGCCAAAACCTCATCTCTGATTTTTACTAACTCTGGATCAGTCATCTGAGCGGTTTTAATTCTTTCCAACATATCAGATTGTAGCGTCAAGTTGTGAAGCTGACCTACCATGTAATGACCGCTCTAGTATATGGATTAGTAAAGGCAATTAGCACTAATTTTTATTATTTTATTATTATTTGTGAATTAATTTTAAATGTGGACCCCAATATTTATAAATAAATATTAGAGTTATAATTTCTCAATTCTGGAGATTTTATTAAACTCTAGGGGTATTATTTAGCTTATATGTGAAATATGTTAATTTTGTAATTTTTGCTCGGCGACAACGGAAAATGCGATGGATGGCTAGATAATCACATGGGTAAGTTTAGAACCCTATTTCATAGTGGGGAATATTTTAGAGAAAATAAATTATCGGGATTGAGCGGGGTTATGGAAATTGACCATTTTACCCCTAGTTTCAAAAAATACCCTAGTTTAAGTTAAGGGGCATTTTAGTCATTTGTTATTAAGTGGAATAGGTGGTTGTCCCTTTAGTTGACACCTAGCATTCCTTTTTCAGCCAAAATGAGTTAAGTAAAGCATTTACTTAGTTAAGACAAAGAAAGAAAGGAAATTAGAAAAATACCAAAAAATCAAGAAAGCTCTCTTTCCTTCATCTCTCTCTCTTCGAACCAGCTAGGAACCAAGGGATTTCTTGCTGAAATTTGTGATTTCTACCAAGATTTCAAGGAGAATCAAACTAAGGTAAACCCTAGAATCCTTGAAAATGTGAATTTTTATGTTTTATGTTAGTTTGAATTAATGAATTTGTGATATAGTGGCTGTTAGGTTTAGGTAGGTTTAGGGTTCGAATTTTAGGGTTCTTTTGAGTTGATTTTAACTCCTAGTAGCTGGTTTTACAGTGAGTTGTTGGTTTTATACAAGTTTAAGTTTTAAGTGCAAAGCTTTGCTCATTAATGGCAACTTGAGTTGTAATGGTTTATTCTGGGAATTACTGCCTGGAAATCATTGTGTATGCATTGTATAGGTATACTAGAGAGTTTGGAAAGGTTTGGGCTTGATTTGAATTAAGGGGGATGGTTTTTGGTTCCCAGCAGCAGAACCGGTCGACCGGTTCTGGGGGACTAGTGGCAACCGGTCGACCGGTTGGTGACCCAGAAGCAGGATTGCTTGGGTTGGGAACCGTCACTGTTGTTGGGGGAAATTCCAGAACCCTAGTTTTGGCCAATTTTGAGATATTTAGGGTATTGCCATGAGGTTTATCGATAGGGGAAACTTTTAGTTTCAAGTTTAAGTCCCAGAAAGTGATTTAGCGAGTCACTCATCTGTGTTGCAATTATTGTGATTAGGGCATCCATCTAGCACGTGAATTCCGTTCAGGTCAGCCAGCACACTTGAATTTGGAAAACAGGTAAGAACTGTGTATAATGTATGATGTGATTGTCTGAATGTGTGTATATGTGTTTATATATGCATGCTTGAATTATGTTAAGCACTACCAACACTTGTATGAATAAGTTATAGAGTGTATTGGTATAGTGATTATTGTGATTATGAGTACGATACAGTGATACCAACACAAGCATGGAAAATGCTGAGGTGTGTGGTACATCACTCAGTGTTACTCAGTGATTGGGATAAACCCTACCAACACTCGTACAGTGAGGTACGATGTGTATGTGGTATAGTGGTTGTACCCTGATATTGAACGTTCATACTCATCTGTTAAGCTCTGTAAATAGGTGTATGGGCGCCTATTTACAGGTCAGAAATTATATGATATGTTATATGCATTTCTTACTGAGTCTGTTGACTCACAGTTTCTGCTTCCATGTGTAGGTAAAGGAAAGGCGAAGGCTGAATAGGAGTGAACCTGAGCTCGGGTGAGATTGTACATGTCAAGCGGCGCGACCTGGAATGTTCGGTCTCGGGACATCTGGGAGTTATATTTTGAAAGTCACTGTGCGACCTGAAAATTATGTATTTTGAAATGTAAAGTTTAAACAGTAAATTTTACAAAGTTTGAAATCGGGATCCCGGGATTTGTAAATATTATATTATATTATAAAGTTTAATGTTTAAAGCAAAAGTTTTCATTTGACACGTTTTTCGAGAAATTTCTTTGATTAGCAAAGATTGCACAATAATTGAAAAGGCACTGTAGCGTGCCTTAGCATTAGGGCGTTACAATTTTGGTATTAGAGCCGCCAGGTTTGTCTACCGAAGCTTTCTATGACATGTACAATCTTCATCAGAGAAAGCTCGGTTCAGGGTTCAGTAAGCCTGTACTTGTTTAGTATTTTAAATAAATGCGAATGTGAAAGCATGATAGAAAGCATATTAGATTTTAATTAATTATTTAGATATAAAAAAAAAGAGTGTGTTGCCTTTTAAGTCTTTAAAGAGCGGTGTTAAATTTTGATCGCTGTCTAACCTGCCTGGCTTATGGATTCGGAGGCTAAGTCCTATTAAATGGACGCCCCGCGAAATACAAGAAGTCAGGGTTGTATGGTTGAGACCGGAGGCGGTCAGGGGAATCCTCGTGGTCGCAGCCGTGGCCGTGGCAGAGCTCAGGGTGGTCGCCCTGTAAATCCACCTCAAGCTCCTCCTGATTGGGAGCAAAGATTTGCTGAAATGCAAGATAGAATCCGCCAGCAAGATGAAGAGATCCAAAGATTGAGGCAGCAGGGTCCTCCTGCTGTGCCTCCTTAAGTGGTTAAGGCTGTTGCAGTTCCTGCGGTGCCAGCAGAACAACCTGTTGTTGGCAACCGTATGGAGCCGTTGTATGAAAGATTCCGGAAACAGGCACCTCCAGTGTTTCTGGGAGGCCCTGATGTGATGAAGGCCAAGCAGTGGCTTTCGGTGATTGAACGCATCCTCAATTTTATGGGAGTGGTTGGAAATGACCGGGTAACTTGTGCAACTTTTCAGTTTCAGGAAGACGCTCTCGTGTGGTGGGAGTTAATAACCCTCACTCGAGACGTCACGCTGATGACCTGGGAAGAATTCAAGGAGTTGTTTAACTCAAAGTATTACAATGAAGTAGTCCGCAGTGCAAAGCGGAAAGAGTTCACTGAACTAGTTCAATCTGAGGGAATGTCGATTACAGAGTATACGACAAAGTTTGACCGTTTGGCCAAGCTTGCAGCGGGAATTGTCCCAACCGACTTCAGTAAGAAAGAGAAATACTTGGCGGGTTTGAGTGCAAAGATTAGACATGATCTGGTTATTATTACTACTGAGGCAACCACTTATGCGGAGATGGTTGAAAAGGCTTTGAGAGCCGAGGGTGCGGTGAAATTCCTTCAGGAGCCCTGGGTGACTCCGAGTGTTGGTGGAACCCCCACTATTCCTACTCCTGTTTATGGTAGGGATGGTGGTGACTCCACCACCGAGCAGAAAAGAAAAGTTGTTCCAGCTTCTGGTGGCTCGGGCCAAAGTAAGCGGTTCCGTGGGAACCAAGGCAGAGGAGGACGCCAGGGTTACTCTTACCCTGAGTGTCCACGGTGCAAGAAACATCATCCGGGAAAGTGTAACCGGAAGACATGCTTCCTGTGTGGCATGGTGGGGCATTTCAAGAAAGATTGCCCCCAGGCAAAGAAAGAGGAGCCGAAAGCTGAGGTGAAACCGGCTCCTGCTCGAGTGTTTGCCATCACCCAAGCTGATGCTGCAGCCAGTCCGTCTGTTGTGACAGGTCAGCTTCTCGTCAACAACTTATTGTTTACAGTATTATTTAACTCGGGAGCTACACGCTCATATGTGGCTACAAGAGTAATTGATCTTTTGGGTAGACCTTGTGATATTTTAGAAAGAGGGTTTGGAACCCTAATGCCTAGCGGGGAATTGGTTATCTCTAATAGGCATGTTAGGTCTATGCCGATTAGGATCGAAGATAGGGAATTGAGTACTGACCTTATAGAATTGAGACTAACTGAGTTTGACATCATACTGGGAATGGATTTTTTATCCAAGTATTCGGCCAGTATAGATTGTAAGCGGAAAATGGTGACTTTTCAGCCAGAAGGTGAAGATCCATTTGTTTATGTTGGATCAGTTCAGGGGTCTCGGATCCTGGTTATTTCTGTATTAAGGGCTAGGGATTTACTATGCAATGGCTGTGTAGGATTTCTAGCGGTGGTATTTGACTCCAGCAGACCTGAAACATTTGGGCCTGAGGTAGTCCGGGTGGTAAAAGATTTTCTTGATGTGTTTCCCGAGGAGTTGTCGGGATTGCTGCCACAGCGAGAGAATGACTTTGTAATTGATTTGGCACCTGGGTCGAACCTGTTTCTAAAGCTCCATATAGGATGCTCCAGCGGAACTCAAGGAGCTTAAGTTACAACTTCAGGGGATGCTTGACATTGGGTTTATTCGACCCAGTGTGTCGCCCTGGGGAGCTCCGGTTCTTTTTGTGAAAAAGAAAGATGGTTCCCTCAGAATGTGTATTGATTATCGGGAACTAAACAAGCTGACGATTAAGAACAAGTACCCGTTGCCCAAGATCGATGATTTGTTCGATCAGCTTCAGGGAAAGACAGTGTTTTCGAAGATTGATTTACGGTCTGGTTATCATCAACTCAGAATTCGGGAGGAGGACATACCAAAGACTGCTTTTAGAACCAGATATGGGCACTATGAGTTTCTGGTAATGTCATTTGGATTGACTAATGCTCCTGCGGCCTTTATGGATCTCATGAATAGGGTATTCAAGGATTTCCTCGATAACTCCGTTATAGTGTTTATCGATGACATTGTTGTATACTCTCAGTCAGAAGAGGAGCACGAGCATCATCTTCGAATGGTGTTACAGCGACTTAGGGATCACAAGCTGTATGCCAAGTTCAAAAAGTGTGAATTCTGGTTGTCCGAGGTGTCCTTTCTGGGTCATATTGTTGGGAAGAATGGAATTATGGTCGATCCAAACAAGGTGGAATCAGTGAAGAATTGGCCGAGGCCCAAGTCTGTGATGGAAGTTCGAAGTTTTCTCGGGTTAGCAGGGTATTATCGACGTTTCGTCGAAAGATTTTCTAAAATTTCTATGCCCTTAACCGAATTGACCAAGAAAAATCAGAGATTTGTGTGGTCAGATAAGTGTGAGTCAAGTTTTCAGGAGTTGAAGCAACGTTTGATAACAGCTCCGGTGTTAGCTTTGCCATCAGATCAAGAAAAATTTGTGGTTTATTGTGATGCCTCCAGACAGGGTCTGGGATGTGTTCTGATGCAAGCTGACAGAGTCATAGCCTATGCCTCTCGTCAACTGAAGGATTATGAGCAGCGTTACCCAACTAATGATTTAGAGCTCGCTACTATGGTTTTTGCTTGAAAGATTTGGCGACATTATCTTTACGGTGAAAAGTGTGAGATTTATACTGATCATAAGAGTCTTAAATACTTTTTCACCCAGAAAGATTTGAATATGAGGCAGAGAAGGTGGTTGGAGTTGGTTAAGGACTACGATTGTGAAATACTGTATCACCCCGGGAAAGCCAATGTTGTGGCCGATGCTTTAAGCAGAAAAGGTCCCGGGCAAGTTTGTAATACGGTTATGATAGCTCCTCAACTAGCCTCGGAAATGGTTAGTGCAGGAATTGAGTTCGTGATCGGGAAGTTACATAATTTAACACTCTAATCTGATCTGTTGGAGAGAACCAGAAAGGCACAACTGGAAGATCCCAAGCTAGTTAAAGTTCGAGACGAAGTAGTGGCTGGTCGGCCTAGAGGCTTTTCAGTCTCGAGTAGTGGAATGTTGTTATATAAAGCTCGAGTTTGTGTTCCTAGTGTTGATGAGCTTAAGAAAGAGATAATTGATGAAGCTCACACCACGCCTTATTCGTTGGATCCGGGAACCACCAAGATGTATCAGGATTTGAAACCCTACTTCTGGTGGTATGGGATGAAAAGCGATGTGGTGGACTACGTGTCCAAGTGTTTAACCTGCCAGCAGATTAAGGCTGAACATCAGAGGCCGGCAGGGTTATTGCAACCTTTAGTCCTTCCAGAATGAAGTTGGAGGACATCGCAATGGACTTTGTAACTGGTTTGCCTAGAACTACGGGAATGTATGATTCTGTATGGGTCATCGTGGACAGATTCACAAAGTCGGCTCACTTTCTACTAGTGAAAGTTACCTATTCAGTGGATCAGTATGCTGAATTGTATGTAAAGGAGATAGTTCGTCTCCATGGAGCCCCTAAATTTATTGTGTCTGATAGGGATCCAAAGTTCACATCGAAATTTTGGGTGAGTCTTCAGAAGGCTATGGGTACCAAGTTAAAGTTTAGTACAACCTTTCACCCTCAGACTGATGGTCAGCCGGAAAGAACTATCCAGATTTTAGAAGACCTACTGCGAGCCTGTGTCATGGACTTTGAGGGTTCATGGAGTAAGTACTTGCCTTTAATTGAATTCTCCTACAACAATAGCTACCAAAGTACAATAGGGATGGCTCCCTATGAGATGTTATATGGTAGAAAATGTCGTTCTCCTATTCAATGGGACGAGACAGGAGAAAGGAAGTACCTGGGTCCAGAGTTAGTGCAGAGGACCAATGAAGCTATTGATAAGATTAAGGCTCGGATGCTTGCTTCTCAAAGCAGGCAGAAAAGTTATGCTGATCCGAAGCGCAGAGATGTTACATTTCAGGCAGGGGAACATGTTTTCCTGCGGGTTTCACCAATGAAGGGTATTAGGCGCTTCGGGAAGAAGGGTAAGTTAAGCCCTAGGTTCATTGGGCCATTTCAGATACTCGAGAAGGTCGAGCAGGTAGCGTATCGGCTAGCCTTACCACCAACATTATCAGCTGTTCATGACGTACTTCACATCTCTATGTTAAGGAAATACGTGTCAGACCCGACTCATGTCTTGAGTTATAAAGCCCTTGAACTACAACCAGACTTATCCTATGAAGAGCAACCTGTTCAGATTTTGGATAGAAAAGAAAAGTTCTTCGGAACAAGACTATTGCACTGGTTAAGGTGCTCTGGAGGAACAGTAAGGTGGAAGAAGCCACCTGGTAGTTGGAGTCGGATATGAGGACTCAGCATCCAAAACTATTCAGGTTAGATTTCGGGGACAAAATCCTATTAACGGGGGGATAATTGTAATGACCGCTCTAGTATATGGATTAGTAAAGGCAATTAGCACTAATTTTTATTATTTTATTATTATTTGTGAATTAATTTTAAATGTGGACCCCAATATTTAGAAATAAATATTAGAGTTATAATTTCTCAATTCCGGAGATTTTATTAAACTCTAGGGGTATTATTTAGCTTATATGTGAAATATGTTAATTTTGTAATTTTTGCTCGGCGACAACGGAAAATGCGATGGATAGCTAGATAATCACATGGGTAAGTTTAGAACCCTATTTCATAGTGGGGAATATTTTAGAGAAAATAAATTATCGGAATTGAGCGGGGTTATGGAAATTGACCATTTTACCCCTAGTTTCAAAAAAATACCCTAGTTTAAGTTAAGGGGCATTTTAGTCATTTTTTATTAAGTGGAATAGGTGGCTGTCCCTTTAGTTGACACCTAGCATTCCTTTTTCAGCCAAAATGAGTTAAGTAAAGCATTCACTTAGTTAAGAAAAAGAAAGAAAGGAAATTAGAAAAATACCAAAAAATCAAGAAAGCTCTCTTTCCTTCATCTCTCTCTCTTCGAACCAGCTAGGAACCAAGGGATTTCTTGCTGAAATTTGTGATTTCTACCAAGATTTCAAGGAGAATCAAACTAAGGTAAACCCTAGAATCCTTGAATATGTGAATTTTCAAGTTTTATGTTAGTTTGAATTAATGAATTTGTGATATAGTGGTTGTTAGGTTTAGGGTTCGAATTTTAGGGTTCTTTTGAGTTGATTTTAACTCCTAGTAGCTGGTTTTACAGTGTGTTGTTGGTTTTATACAAGTTTAAGTTTTAAGTGCAAAGCTTTGTTCATTAATGGCAACTTGAGTTGTAATGGTTTATTCTGTGAATTACTGCCTGGAAATCATTGTGTATGCATTGTATAGGTATACTGGAGAGTTTGGAAAGGTTTGGGCTTGATTTGAATTAAGGGGGATGATTTTTGGTTCCCAGCAGCAGAACCGGTCGACCGGTTCTGGGGGACCAGTGGCAACCGGTCGACCGGTTGGTGACCCAGAACCGGATTGCCGGTTGGGAACCGGTCTGCCTGTTGGGGGAAATTCCAGAACCCTAGTTTTGGCCAATTTTGAGATATTTAGGGTATTGCCATGAGGTTTATCAATTGGGGAAACTTTTAGTTTCAAGTTTAAGTCCCAGAAAGTGATTTAGCGAGTCACTCATCTGTGTTGCAATTATTGTGATTAGGGCATCCATCTAGCACGTGAATTCCGTTCAGGTCGGCCAGCACACTTGAATTCGGAAAACAGGTAAGAACTGTGTATAATGTATGATGTGATTGTCTGAATGTGTGTATATGTGTTTATATATGCATGCTTGAATTATGTTAAGCACTACCAACACTTGTATGAATAAGTTATAGAGTGTATTGGTATAGTGATTATTGTGATTATGAGTACGATACAGTGATACCAACACAAGCATGGAAAATGCTGAGGTGTGTGGTACATCACTCAGTGTTACTCAGTGATTGGGATAAACCCTACCAACACTCGTGCAGTGAGGTACGATGTGTATGTGGTATAGTGGTTGTACCCTGATATTGAACGTTCATACTCATCTGTTAAGCTCTGTAAATAAGTGTATGGGCGCCTATTTACAGGTCGAAAATTATATGATATGTTATATGCATTTCTTACTGAGTCTGTTGACTCACAGTTTCTGCTTCCATGTGTAGGTAAAGGAAAGGCGAAGGCTGAACAGGAGTGAACCTGAGCTCGGGTGAGATTGTACATGTCAAGCGGCACGACCTGGAGTGTTCGGTCTCGGGACATCTGGGAGTTATATTTTGAAAGTCGCTGTGCGACCTGAAAATTATGTATTTTGAAATGTGAAGTTTAAACAGTAAATTTTACAAAGTTTGAAATCGGGATCCCGGGATTTGTAAATATTATATTATATTATAAAGTTTAATGTTTAAAGCAAAAGTTTTAATTTGACACGTTTTTCGAGAAATTTCTTTGATTAGCAAAGATTACACAATAATTGAAAAAGCACTGTAGCGTGCCTTAGCATTAGGGCGTTACATACCACAAACTCAATGCTGGATCTAACCATGTCCTCTGCTAACAGAGGTGAGATCTGAATCATGCTAGCTACCTGCCCGGGACCCTTCTTGCTCAGGGCATCGACAACTACATTGGCCTTCCCAGGGTGATAGAGAATCTCACAGTCATAATCTTTCACTAATTCCAACCAACGCCTCTGTCTCATATTCAAATCTTTCTGAGTAAAGAAATATTTGAGACTTTTATGGTCGGTATAGATTTCACACCTTTCTCCGTAAAGGTAATGCCGCCAGATCTTCAATGCAAAAACTACCGCGGCCAACTCTAGATCATGAGTCAGGTATCGCTGTTCATAATCCTTTAACTGATGGGAGGCATAAGCGATAACCCGATCGGCTTGCATTAGCACACACCCAGACCCTATCTGGATGCATCGCAATAAACTACAAATTTCTCTTTGTCTGAAGGCAAAGCTAGTACTGGAGCTGTAATCAACCTCTGTTTCAGCTCTTGAAAACTAGCTTCGCACTTATCTGACCAAACAAACCGCTGATTCTTCTTCGTAAGTTCGATTAAGGGTGTTGAAATTTTGGAAAACCCTTCTACGAACCTACGATAATAATCGGCTAAACCCAAGAAGCTTCTAATTTCTGTCACTGTCTTCGGTCTTGGCCAATCCCTGACGGATTCTATTTTCCCGGGATCCACCTTGATCCCATCTTTGCTAACAATGTGCCCTAAGAAGGACACCTGGGATAGCGAGAATTCACATTTCTTGAATTTGGCATAAAGCTTGTGTTCCCGGAGCCGTTATAGAAACATCTGAAGATGTAACTCATGCTCCTCTTCTGATTGAGAGTACACAAGGATGTCGTCGATATACACGATAACACAGATATCGAGGAAATCCTTGAATACCCTATTCATCAAATCCATAAATGCTGTAGGAGCATTTGTTAGTCCAAACAACATAACCAAGAATTCGTAATGTCCATACCTAGTACGGAAAGCCGTCTTCGGAATGTCCTCCTCTCGGATTTTCAACTGATGATAACCTGATCGGGGATCAATCTTGGAAAAGACAGTCTTCCCCTGAAGTTGATCGAACAGATCATCGATCCTAGGTAATGGATATTTATTCTTCACTGTTAGCTTGTTTAATTCTCGATAATCGATACACATCCTCATAGTTCCATCTTTCTTCTTGACGAACAAAACCGGAGCTCCCCAGGGTGACACAGTAGGCCGAATAAACCCTATGTCAAGTAACCCCTGAAGCTGAATCTTTAATTCTTTAAGCTCAGCTGCAGCCATTCTATTCGGAGCCTTGGAAACCGGTTCCACTCCTGGTGCCAAATCTATAACGAAATCAATCTCCCACTGAGGTGGTAACCCTGGAAGTTCTTCGGGAAAAACATCTAGAAATTCCCGAACCACCTTAATGTCCTCTGGCCGAATGGTATCTGGCCGAGTGGTGTCCATCACCACGGCCAGAAACCCTAAACAACCGCCATGCAGTAATTCCTTAGCTGACATGGCCGAAATCACCGGGATCCGAGAGCCCTGAACTGAACCAACAAACACAAATGGTTCTTCACTTTCCGGTTGGAAGATCACCATCTTCCTCTTGCAATAAATACTGGCTGAGTATTTAGATAGGAAATCCATTCCTAAAATAATATCGAAATCTACTAGGCTCATCTCTATCAAGCCAGCACTTAACTCTCTACCATTTATTCTGATCTGCATAGACCTAATCCACCTTTTGGAGATAACTAACTCTCCGCCAGGTAATAGGGTTCCAAACCCTGATTCATAACTATCACACGGTCTATCCAATTTACTAAAGATTCTGGCTGCCACATAAGAATGTGTGGCCCCAGAATCAAACAGCACTGAGTAAAATGAGTTATTAACTGAGAGCTGACCTGTTACAACTAAGGGGTTGGCTTCTGCATTAGCCTGCGTGATGGCGAACACCCTAGCTGGAGTGGGTCTCGCCGAAGCCCTTGGTGCCTCTGGTCTGAGCTGGGGACAATCCCTCTTGTAGTGTTCGGGCATGCCACACTGAAAGCATCCCTGACCTCTGTACTCACCCAGATGGTGCCTTTTACAGCTGGGGCACTCTGGGTAAGAAAACCGGGTCTCAGCACCACCCTGACGGCTGCCTCTACTCTGGTTCCCCTAGAACCTGTTGTTCTGCACCGAGCCATCGGATGCAGTGGATGTTCTCCTCTTCTGGTCCATGGCCGAACCACTACCTCCCTTGCTAAAGCCTGCTGCAGGAGGGGTAGGAGCCCCGCGACTCACTAGAGTCCTAGCCGACTCCGACATACATCCAACTGCGCCCTCAGCTCCCAGTGCCTTCTCCACCATCTCAGCATAGGTGGTCTTGTCGTCGGTGGTGATCATAAGGTCATGTTTGATTCTTGCTGAAATCAGTTTGCACAGTACTCGAGGCCAACCTCGCCAACCGATCAAACTGGGTAGTGTATTCCGTCACACTCATATACTCTCTCTCGGTCAGGTTTGCGAACTCTTTTCTCTTGGAACTTCTAACGGCCTCATTGTAATATTTCGCGTTGAAGAGTTCCTGGAACCTTTCCCAGGTCATGGTGGTGACATCATGAATCTGGGACACCATGTCCCACCAGACTAACGCGTCCTCTTGAAACTGAAAGGTGGCACACACCACCCTGTCATTCCCAGAGACACCCATAAAGTTGAATATCCTGGTCATCACCGTTAGCCACTGTTCGGCTTTCATGAAATCCGGAACTCCCAGAAAAACCATAGGTGCCTGCTTCCGGAACCTTTCATAGAGGGGTTCAATTCTGTTTCCCGCTACTACTATCTCGGCCTGAGCAACAGGGGCGGGTGCCACCGAAACTTCTGGCACCGGCACTGCAGGAGCACCCTACTACCTCAATCTCTGAATTTCCTAATTCTGCTCCTCTATTCTGGCTTGCATTTCAGCAAACCTAGTTTCCCAATTCTGGGCTTCCTAATCGGCTTGGGCAGCCTGGGCAGCCTGTGGCGGGTTATCATCACCCCGACCACGAGCCCTGCCCCTGGGACCTCTACCACGGTCCCTAGCATGCGGGGGAAACTGAGCTCCCTGACCTTGATTTGACCCTACTGAGTTGCCCTGACTCCTGGTGTTCCGCCTGGCGTCCATCTAGTCTTAACAGCCTGCGAAACCAAGAGTTGGCACATCAGGTCATGATCAAAGAGAGCTTACTAATGCCGCTTAATTTGGAAATTAAAAACATGCGCCTATTCTACTATCACGCTACTAACATGTTTCCTATTAGGCTTTTCTTATTCATAATAATTAAATAAACTACTAAAGCAATAAAAGCTTACTGAACTGTAGAACGAGCTAACTGCTGATGATGATGGTACATGTCGTGACGATCTTCGGAAGACAACCTGGTGGATCTGATACCAAACTGTAACACCCTAACTAGCATAGGCGTATTACGTGATTTTTAAACGTACTATGCAGCTCGTTGCTAATCAACGAGGTTTATGGAAATCGTGAGTAATCAAAAATTTTGCTTTTTAATTAAACTAATAAAATATTTATTCAAAATACTCGGGATCTCGATTACAAAACACTTTACAAAAGTTTACTAACTAAACAAAATACTTGTCGCCCAACGACTAGTTACAAAAAGCACCGCTGTCCCGAGGATCGTACGCTCCAGGCCTAACCACGCCGACATATACAATCTTCACTGGCTCGCTCTCACGGTTCCTCAGCCTTGGCCTTGCCCTTACCTACACATAAACATAGCACTGTGAGTCGACAGACTCAGTAAGAAAAGCATAATTCATAATCATACATAAATCTCGGGTTATGATCAGACGCCCATACCCCTGACCATAACCCTAACTGCCGTGTCCCACATGATACTGAGTCCCGAACGTTCATAAGATGGTACTATTGACAAGTAACAGCCTATACTTGGTTCACTGGTCATACTCCAGCTGCTAGTCATACTCTAGCCTAACCGATGTGTTACAGTATCAGCCTATACTCGGTTCACTGGTCATACTCCAGCTGCTAGTCATACTCTAGCCTAACCGATGTGATACGGTCACATAGCACTGTACCACCAACCCTAGTATCAGCCTATACTCGGTATACTGGTCATACTCGAGTTGCTAGTCATACTCTAGCCTAACCGATGTAATATGATCGGATGGTATGAAGCCAACATACATATCTAATGTAATCTAATAGGCTTCCTAACATGCACGCTAAAAATGTAATATATATATATATATGCATACTGTTATACTAATCTTACCTCTATTCTGAATTCAGGTGTGTCAGTCAACCTGACTGGAACGAACTGCACGGCGATTTACAGGCTCCTAAACCATAACAATCACAACACTAATAAGTGAAACGCTAAATCAGTTCCGGGGGATTTAAACTAGAAACTAAAAGTTTCCCTATCGATAAAAGGCATGGCAATACCCCAAATAACATTAAAACGAGAAAATCTAGGGTTCCTGAAAATTTCCCAACCGGAATTCCGGTTCTGGGAAATCCTGAACCCTCATCCGGAATTCCGGATGCACAACCGGAATTCTGGTTCCTCGCAGGATTCAACCAAAAATTCATATCTCACTTAAATCAAATCCAATTCACCCCAAACCTTCCAGACCTGTTCTAAACATCCCATAGAACATTTCTAAAGCAACAAAACCACCCAGAAAATCACAGGATCAAAAATCACCATTAAAGCTCCAAGCTTTGAGTTCCAAACTCAAACTTGATTAAACAACACTATTATGCATTCAAATCAGACCAAACATACTTAAACATGCATAATATAACCTCTGAAAACTACAACAAGCATCAACAAAACAACAGCAACAGATTTCAACAATTTCTCTTTGAAAACCATAGTTTTGAGCTAAAAACTTCCAAGCTTGAATCAAAGCAAATAACATGCATAAAACTAGCTCTAATCTACTTAAAATAACAAGATTAAACCTCTGCAAACATCATCAAAGCCTAACAGCAGCTACACAACCAAATCAAGCATGCAAACATCATTTTCTTCCCAAAATTTCCAAGAAACTAAAAGAGCAAGGTGAAGAAACTTTACCAACAATTAAAGATCATAAATCTTGCTAAAATGAGCATGAATCACCAAGAAAAATCCCACTTCCTTGCTGCTCAAGGAGGGCCGAATAGAGAGGGAAAGAGAGAGAGCTTTTCTTTTCTAATTTTTCTAACTTTTGAAATTTTTGAATAAATGAGAGAAATGCAACTTAATAACCTTTTATTTCAGCCAACCATTAACATAATAAATCACATAATTCCACCATAAAAAGTCCACTAAAGGACAAAATAACAATGGGACAAAATGACCATTTTGCCCCTCCACACTAAAATAACATACAAGGGTACTAAAGGGGTATTTTGGGAAATTCTAAATTCACGGCCAATCCCGACATTCCCAATGTCTAAAAAAAACCGTCCCACAATACTAACATACTAAGTTGTGATTTTACTGAGCCAAACACCGAGTTCCATGTTACCGGGCACTAGAAATGCAAAATTATGAAAATCACTAAATGACATAAAATGCATTTCAAAATTCAATAATAACAGCATAACTAATTATTTAAATATCTATAAAGAATTTTCATAATCATACATATTTAACTGCTAATTTCCAAATTAAACTAAGCGGTCTTTACACCTCCGATATTGATCCGCCGCTAATTCTAATTTGAATAAATGAGCGGGTATTTTCCCGCATTTATTCTATCTGATAAATACCGGCGGGAATGGTCCGCCGCTAATACTGGTAACCCGCCGGTATTATTGTTTTTAAATTATATTTTTAATTTTTTTAAAAAAAATAAACACTAATACTGGCGGACCCCCTAAATCTACCGGTAATAACCTCATTATTAGGGGCGGACCTGTTGGAAATATTTTACTAGGATCTAGATTTACTACCATGTATGTTTCATTAACATCCTAATATGAATTCTAAAACAATAAAATAAACACATATAAAGTTTAGGAAACCTTACATTGGGTGCAGCGGAATATAATGACTCCTTCCGTTTAGATCTCTAGCCCTTGATTCCTTTCTGTAGCAGAGCATCACCAAGATCTAAACCTGGATCTCTTTCTCTCCTTCCTTTGATGCTGATTCTCCTTCTTAATGTTTGGAATCTCCTACAGTCTTACACACTATGATTGAGATACCACTTGATGTGTGTGGGCACTACTCTATCACTCAAGGATTTCGAAATTGAAGAAGAAAAGAGAAGGGAAGTGGTTTCGGCTATAGAGATAAGAATAGGAGGCTCAAATTTCATCTGACAAAGTTAACAAAGTTAAGTGTGAATGAGAGCCATCACTATCTATTTATAGGTAACCACCTAGGTTTAAGTTAGAATTATTTGGCATTAAAATAATGAAAAATTAAATGATAAAAGCCTATAAGAGTGGCCGGCCATGGGCTTTGGATAATGGGCCTCACTTATGCAATTTTGCTGTTTTATCATTTCTGCATCTCAATTTCTCAAACACGCCAATTTTCAAATTCAACCATTTAAATGCCAATTCTAATTATTTAATAACTAAAAATTAATTATTAAATAATATTGTCATTTAATATATTTATTAATTAGACATATAAAGTCTCTTAATTAATAAATAAACCTAGAATCTCTTTTCTTTACAATTTCGCCCTTGCTTAGTGAAAATTCATAAACTAGACATAGTCTAACTTTAGAATTATAATTGATTAATCAAAATCAATTAAATGAGTCTTACAAGCAGTATGGTCTCAACTATTATGGGGACCATGGGCCTATATTTCCGAGCTTCCAATAAGTCGAACCGAATTTACCAAGTAAATTCTCTAACTTATTAATTCCTTATTGAATCCACACTTAGAACTTGGAATCGCACTCTCAGTCATATAGAACGCTCTATATGTTCCACGATATAGATACGTCATTAGTTATCCATTGTTATAATCCTAATTTGATCAATGACCCTCTAATAGATGATCTACATTGAATAGGCACTAAATTACTGTTACACCTTCAATGTATTTTATCCTTAAAACACTTAGCTCCGTATAAATGATATTTCAGCGAAGAATAGATATTACGGTAAATTTTAATATATCTAATCAAAGTTCAATATCGGTCCCTTTCGATGTATACTCCATACATCTGATACTGGTAAACTTTGCCAATGCCCTAGAAAGGACATAACACTTATCCAAGGTGTAAGAATACCTATCGCTGATTATACCATGCCAGTCTAAATCCAGTGTTCTGACAAATCAGGGAATAAACTTTCAAACATATAATCAAGATTATATTCCACTGTGCTGACAACACTATAATCACTAACAAATTCATATGTTCTGGACTTAAATATAATTCATACATTATATATATAATCATGAAATAAATCATGTGAACCATGCAACATAAAATGTTATTTCTGATCTTTATAAATAAGTAAATCTGATTATATTGAAATGAGTTTTATTTAGGGCATAAAACCCAATAAACTCCCACTTACACTAATATAAAACAAAATGTACATTTCAAATAATCTCAACACCTTGATATACAAATCAAGTGTAGTAGTAGTATACTCCTCGTAATAGGATCTGACAGGTTAAATTCAACACAACCTTTTCTCCACCATTACTCTTCCTTAATCACAAAATCCTTGATATTGTGAAATTCCTCTCTATATGTCTACTCTCTTGGGATACTGGATTCTATACTTTTGGCAACTATTTTTTGGTTAATCAGGAAATAACACTAGTAGTTAAGACAAGTTGGAACGGTGCCACAAATGTATAGAACTTTCCTTAGACTGAATAAGTACCTTTCCTGCAACTTTAACATTCAGTCTCTCTCTGGTAGACCAAGAGACTTCAGATAGGTTTTTACACTTCTCCAAAATCACTACTCCACCCCAGAGTAATCACCATCTTATCAGCAGACTTTCTAGCACAAAGGAAAGTCTCGAAATCTGATGTGATGTAGTCTAAGAGTTTTAAACACACCCTTATCGACTAACATATAGTTCCTCTTCTTAATCTTAAGATTTACTTGATTGTCTTCCAATGTTCCTCTCCTTGATTAATCTGATACCTACTCATTACTCCCACTCAACAGCAGGTGTCTGGTCTAAGCCATACTAAAGCATATCTGAGACCTCTCACTATTGATTTAAGGAATTCTTTCATGGCTTTATCTTTTCTAGAATAGTTGAGACTTTTCCTTAGACAAATCTATGCCTAGAAGTCGAGAAGCTTCTATGGATTGCCATTAGAAAGAAAATGCTTCAGCATCGTACTAAATTAAGTTGCTTGCACTAGAGTAAGTAATTAACCAGGTGTACCACAAGCCATAGGTTTAGATAAACTCAAACCTATAATACTAGGAACAAGAAGTTTTGTTAAGTCCATGTGAATGGATCAAAGCATAGTTCTATTGGCTTTTCTTATTAGTTTCTTATCTTGACAATCCAGTACTTGTTTAAACTTACAATGGATTTTAATCACTAGTGTCTTCCAAGTCATAAGAAGTGAAGTTCCTTGAAACTCTCCCACTACGACAAGGTGTCGTGAATTATGTCTAAGAAAACTAAATGGTATTGACCTCTTCGGTTGTGTCAAGACAACTGAGGTAGTGGGATCATCATGTGTAGAATAAGATGATAGAACACTTTTGGAATCAAGAAAAAATTATATCCTTTATTTGCTACTTTATTTTCAGACTTAGTCATTTTCTAAGAAAATTAGTATTTGTTTAAACAAACACTTTCTCATCTAATGACTATGGGATGGTCCACCCCTAATCACTTAGAATAGCTAACAAACAAGCAAACCATGGTTAACCGTTCTAGCTTTTCTTAAGATTTCGATTAGGTCATCCATGAATCTAGTAATGGTTTACACTAAGTACCCAACCATTGCATCATTCTGAAATTGTATTACCATAGAAGGATTTAGGCAACGACTAGTAACTAATCATCAATATCCAAATCGAATTTCTGGGGAGGTAAGTTTGGATATAATTCAAAAATCAATTTAATAATCTTTGAACTGGATATCTACTAACTATTTCTCCACCCTTATCAGTTCGCAAGATCTTTAACCACTTACCTTAATGGTTTTAACCATTGCTAGAAATTCTTGAAATTTTTCAAACATTTCAAATTTCTTTTGCATAAGGTAAAATCTAGAGTGATTGTTTTAAGAATATAACGATAAACTCATATCCACCCCTGAATGTACATCCATCTGGGAATGAGATGAACTTACTTTCAGTGGATATAGCCATATTAACTCTTTGCAGAGATTGATCTTGTCAAAACCCCTATGAACAAGATACAAATGTCATAGATTTAGAAAATATGGTTGTATCTTTTGATGACTCAGGTTTAGTTACATTAAAGAGTTCTTAGAATAGTCCAAGTGGATCCTGGTCACAGAATTCTAAACTCATAATTATACTAACATACAGTTTGAATCCATTAATAGAAAATTGTTAATAAACACTTGTGAAAGTGTAACTGTATTGTATTCTAGAAATAGAAATATAAAAAATTTCTGTTTGGAATCTAAAATTAAAGTCAAAGACTTAAATTTATACCAAATATAATGAGTAATTCTTTCTGGGACCACCACTTCTAATTTAACTCTAAGTCTGATTTGCCCATACAAGTAAGAGATTTGTAAGATTGAGGATTTATATCATTTTGGGATTGAATTTCGGGAATATAATCATATGCGTCATTTAATTTCTTAAGAGAAAATATAGAATGACATTATATGATTTATAAACCATTTATCCAATGATATATTATGTTGGGTTTTGTACCCTAAATAAAACCCATTTCAATATAATCAGATTTACTTATTAATAAAGATCAGAAATAACATTTTCTGTTGCATGGTTCACATGATTTATTTCATGATTATATATATAATCTATGAATTCTACTTAAGTCCATAACATATGAATTTGTTAATGATTATAGTGTTGTCAGCACAGTGGAATATAATCTTAATTATATGTTCGAAAGTTTATTCCCTGATTTGTCAGAACACTCGATTTCGACTGACATGGTATAATCATCGATAGGTATTCTTACACCTTGGAAAAGTGTTATGTCCTTTCCAGGACATTGGCAAAGTTTACCAGTATCGGATGTATAGAGTATACATCGGAAGGGATCGATATTGAACTTTGATTAGATATATTAGAATTTACCGTAATATCTATTCAATTCAATATCACTTGTTGATCCTAGATCAAATGATCTTAATCCTAATATGATTAGGTTCAATCTCAAGAGTGTTATTCGTGTTCTTTAATTTGTTAGTTAAGCCTACTTTTGGGTCAGGGTGATACGTACATTTTGGGAACACCGTAGTGCAACTGAGTGGGAGCGTTAACATAAATATGGAATCTATAGCTTCTATCCGGTGAATAGCAAGTAAAGGATGGTTTCCTTCGAGCTTAACCAAACGAAAATAAATGGTGGAGTACTCATTTCACTTAGCTGAAATATCATTTATACAGGGTTAAGTGTTTTAAGGATAAAATACATTGTAGGGTGTTACGGTAATTTAATTCCTTTACAGTGTAAATCATCTATCTAGAGAATCATTGATCAAATTAGGATTATAACAATGGATAACTAATTACGTATCTACATCGTGGAACATATATAGAGCATTATATATGATTGAGAGTGCAATTCCAAGTTCTAAGAGTGGATTCAATAAGGAATTAATAAGTTAGGGAATTTACTTGGTAAATTCAGTGCGACTTATTGGAAGCTCGGTTATATAGACCCATGGTCCCCATACTAGTTGAGACCATACTGCTTGTAAGACTCAGTTAATTGATTTTGATTAATCAATTATAATTCTAAAGTTAGACTATGTCTACTTTATGAATTTTCACTAAGCAAGGGCGAAATTGTAAAGAAAAGAGATTCTAGGTTTATTTATTAATTAAGAGACTTTATATGTCTAAATTAATAAATATATTAAATGGCAATATTATTTAATAATTATTCTTAAGTTATTAAATAATTAGAATTTGCATTTGAAAGGTTAAATTGAAAAATTGGTATTTTTAAGAAAATAGGATTGAAAAATAACAAAATGGGAAAGTTGCAAAGTGAGGCCCAATTTCCATATATGGGCCGCCCACCATGCATAAGCTTTCACCATTTTATTTTTTTCATTATTTTAATGCCACACAATTCTAACCTGAATCTAGAGGGAATTCTATAAATAGAAAGTGTTGGCTTTAGGAAACTCATAACTTTGCACATTTGTTTCTTTCAGAAAAAGCCTACAGGCCACTTTCTCTCTCTTTTCCTCTCTAGAATTTCGAAACCCTTGAGTGATAGAGTAGTGCCCACACACATCAAGTGGTACCTCAATCATAGTATGTAAGACTATGGAAAATCATCAGCATCAAAGAAGGAGAGAAGGAGATCGAGATTCAGATCTTAATTATGCTCTGCTACAGAAAGGAATCAAGGGCTAGAGATCTGAATGGAAGGAGTCATAATATTCCGCTGCACCCAATGTAAGGTTTTCTTAAACTCATATGTGTTTATTTCATTGTTTTAGGATTCATATTAGGATGTTAATCAAACATACTTGGTAGTAAATCTAAATTCTGGTAAAATATTTCCAACAACTGGCACCAGAGCCACGGTAATGATTTACTTTCATGTAATATGAATTAAAATAATATTTTATATGTTTTGTGTTGATTTGGATGGTTTCATCTTGGTTTATGTGCTTATGTGATGAATGTATATGTTGTACGAATTTTTTCCATGAAAAATATTTTTTCTATTTTTGAAAATATTTTATTTGGATTCCTTGTGAAAAATTAAGCAATTTTTGTTTTTTACGGAACTCGATTCCGATAAAAATTGAAAGAGTTATGATTTTTGGAAAATCGGGGTTCAATGGTGTCCCCCACAAATTTCGATTTTTTGGGTTTTTTCCCCAAATCCAATTTTTTCATGGGATTGTTTCCCGAAATTCAATTTTTTCAATTTTAGATTTTTCCAATTTGAATTATTTCTAATTTTAAATATTTCCAAATTTTAAATATTTCCATTTTTTAAATATTTCCAATTTTAAATATTTCCAATTATGGTAAGATTTAAAAATTTGTTAACTTCTTTAATATTTATATTATTTAATTGTAAGATTAGATAGTTTGATATTTAACATATTTTAAATTAAAAGATAACTTTGTCTTTTTATTTAAAATATTATATTGAAATTATCTTATAAGACAAATTAAATAATTAATGAATTTGAAATTAACATAGAAATTTTTATAGATATACTGATCATAATATTTTCAAATTCAAAAGTTTATTATTTTGTTAAATATTTAATTATTTATAAATTATAAGTTTAAAAATGATATTTTTCTATGTATATATATATCATTTTTTTCCTTATTGGAAATTTATAAATCATATCTTAAATATTTAAATAACTTAGATATTTTTGTAGAGATTTGAATATTGCTTAATTTAATATATTTTGACATATAATTATGGTAATTATTATTTTATTCCTAAAATAATAATTATCTAACCAAATCTATTTTAAAATTGGTTTATTTTATTAAATTATAAGATTTGAAAGTGATATTGAAGATTCTTTCTTTCAAATCATTGATCTTATTTGATATTTAATTTAATTTGATTCAAATAAACCTAGATATTATAAAATTAGTATCGTTTTTTGAGATTTTTAGGGTTTAACAACCCTAAATTTTCAAAATTTAGTTGGTTAGTTTAAGAATAATAATTTAATTATATTAATATCTTATTTCACATCTGTTACATGGACAATGTTTGTTTATTTTTATATTGTTCATTCAAATTTTTTTTTTAAACAAACCTATTATTCATTTGATCTAAATTGCTATAATTAACTTGTTAACAGATTTAATGATCTGATTTTAATCATAGTCCAATTCTCAATAAATCTTATAAATAATTTGTAATAGGTAAATTTTGTACTTCTTTCATCTGTGTAAACCTAGTAACATGATAGGGTCCATCCAAATCATTTGACCTGTGTGAGACTATATGTTTGCTATTGGGCTTAGATGCATATAGGAAGCCCATTTAAGTTTTACTAAGTAAATGGACTAGGTTGCTAAAATAAAATTTGAAATAAGTAATTTTATTTAGGCCCAATTAGATTTGGGCTTATTCAATGAATAACAATTATTTATTTTAAGGTTAAATTCCTCTCTTTTGGGCCTTGTGTGAGAGTTGGGGGCCAATAGAAGTGGGTACGACATACTGAACCCAGCTCCCCCTCACATGAACTACCCCAATTGTGAAGGTCCATTTGCCTTATTTAAATAATTATATTAGGTTAATTATATTAGTCTAACCTAATTAAAATTGAATTAACAACATAATTAACTTTTAAAATATATGAAATTTATTTTTCATTTTAATATTTTAAAGTTAATTTTAGAAAAACACTAAGTTAATGATATATATTCTAGATAGTTATTTCTAGTACTAGTTATTATTTCTAATATTAAATAGGAAAATATCATTGATTGTGAAATTAATTGTTTCATAATTAATTTTGGTACAATTTAAGTTTAGAATATTTTCCTAGTATTAAACTAGAATTAATAATTAAGTTTCCTCTATACTTAATTATTTATTTCTTGAATTTAATACATTTAATTAAATTAAAAATTTCAATATCTAAGTTAATTTCATCATGATACTTAAATATTGTTATTTTCATGTTATTTAATTAAAGTTGAAAATTATCTTAAGTTTGGAATATTATTTCAGAATAACTTAAATCTGAATAATTCTCAAAATATATTTTATTTTATTTTATTAATATTTTTCTCACAACTTCAAAATTGCATTTCTTTAATGCAGAAATTTTGAATTTTATTTGAAAAATAGATTAAAGTTAAAAATTATTTATTTTAATTTTGGACCAACTTAAATCAATGAATTTTTCATTTAATAATTAATTAAAATAAATGAACTAAAATATATTATAATTAGAAATTTAATTAATTAGTCAATGAAAGTCTAGATAGTTATTATTTGTTTTGCTTGAAGTATTTTTCTAGTGTATTTAATTAAATATAAAATTAATATTTAAGTTGATTCTTAATCATGATACTTAAATATTTGAAACTTTTCTTAAACATTTAATTAAATAGGAAAATTATATTTTTGTTGTAAATTAATTTATTAATTAATTTTGGGCCAACATAAAATTAAGATAATTTTTCCAGAATTTATTTTTATTTTATTTTAAAGCATTTTCAAAAGTAGTATTCTTATACACTTCATTTTTCGAAATGCAATATATATTTATAGAAAATTAAATTTGAGTTGTAAATGAATTTAAATTAATTTTTAAACAACTTAAATTGAATAATTTTCTAAACATTTATTGGAAATTATTACTAAGATGAAAAGAATTCACGTTATTTTCATATCCATCTAAGTATAATTTATAAATATTAAATTAAAATTTATATTTAGAATTTTTCATTCTAAATTGGAAATTTTAATTAAATAAATATATATATATTTAAAATAAATAATTAAAATAAGTTTCAGAAGAAAATACAACTTTCATTAAATAATGAGCTTTATTATTAGGATCTTCGATCTCCATTGTTGGTTTTACATAGCTTTTGTTTTAGTGAGTAATCCTCCCTAGTGGAGGAACGTTCATTAGCAAGTTAGCACCGTTTAATCTCGAAAGATAAGTATATTTGTAAGTGTTTTATATGGTATTGATCACCCTAATGGCGGCGACTGTATTTGTCTTACAAAATATGAAACAATGGTGGAAGCTCATAAGATAGAATAGCCTTGACTCTCGCCTAAACGGGACAACGCTGGATTCCAATCTTGATCGAATAAAAGGTTGCTAGAATGTTTATCATTTTAGATGAGCTGACAACTCTATTCAATGGATGGTATCACTGACTCTCGCCTAAACGGGACACTGATATCAGTTTGTTGAAGACCTTGGAAATTATTTAGGATTCAATGTTTTAGTATTTTCACTTGTCATTCCTACTTGCTATATGTCTAATAATTTCTGAATTGTGTATGAATTTATATTTAACCATATTATTTTCTGTTATTAAATTGTAGTTTAATATCGAATCTTCATTGTTGGTCAAACTTGGTTTGTTTTTCTAATGAGATAAATCCCAAATGGATTTTTACCATTAGACAAACATAATAGTATTAGATCTCGAAGGATAAATATTATATATGCAACATCTAGCTGTTCATCAATTGATGACACCTTAGACTAGTATTCTACAATATGAAACAAGAAGATTGTATAAATAAGATTACTTTGACTCTCGAATCGTTGGATTCTTATTTAAAACGAAATTATCCTAATTCCTCTTAGCTTATTCATTTCGAATTAGCTCAATGACATATCATTGGATGAATGTTCTATAAATCATATAAAGTCATTCTATATTTTCTCTTAAGAAATTAAATGACGAATATGATTATATTCCCGAAATTCTATCCCGAAATGATATAAGTCCTCAAGCTTAGAAATCTCCTACTTGTATGGGCAAATCAACTTAGAGTAAAATTAGTAGTGGTGGTCCAAGAGAGAATTACTCATCATACAGTTACACTTTCACAAGTGTTTAATAACCATTTTCTATCAATGGATTCAAACTGTATGAATTGAATATTCTGTGACTAGAATCCACTTGCACTATTCTAAGAACTCTTTGATGTAACCAAATCAAGTCATCAAGAAGCACAACCAAATATATCTATGGCTTTTGTATATTGTTCATAGTGGTTTTGACAAGATCAATCTCTGTAAAGAGTTAATATGCCTATATCCACTGAAAGTAAGTTCATCTCATTCGCAGATGGATGTACATTCAGGGGTGGATATGAGTTTTCGTTGTATTCTTAAAACGATCACTCTAGATTTTACCTTATGCAAAAGAAATTTGAAATGTTTAAAAGAATTTCATGAATTTCTAGCAATGGTGAAAAACTATCAAGGTAAGTGGTTAAAGATCTTGCGAACTGATAAGGGTGGAGAAATAGTTAGTTGATATGCAGTTCAAAGATCATTAATTTGATTTTTGAATTATATCCAAACTTACCTCCGTAGAAATTCAATTTGCATATTGATAATTAGTTACTAGTCGTTGCCTAAATCCTTCTATGGTAATATAATTTCAGAATGATGCAATGGTTGTATACTTAATGTAAATAATTACTAGATTCATGGATGACCTAATCAAAATCTTAAGAAAAGCTAGAACTGCTAACCTTGGTTTTCATGTTTGTTAGCTATTCTAAGTGATTAGGGGTGGACCATCCCATAGTCATTAGATAAGAAAGTGTTTGTTTAAACAAATACTACTTTTCTAAGAAAATGACTAAGTCTAAAAAATAAAGTAGCAAATAAAGGAGATAATTTTTTTCTTCATTCCAAAAGTGTTCTATCATCTTATTTGACATATGATGATCCCACTGTCTCTGTTGTCTTGACACAACCGAAGAGGTCAATACCATTTAGTTTTCTTAGACATAGTTCACGGTACCTTGTTGTAGTGGTAGAGTTTCAAGGAACTTCACTTCTTATGACTTGGAAGACACTAGTGATTAAAATCCATTGTGAGTTTGAACAAGTAATGGATTGTCAAGATAAGAAACTAAGAAGAAAAGCCAAGAGAACTATGGTTTAATCCATTCACATGGAGTAACCTAAAGTTTTCTATTACAAGGACATAAAAGGAAATTTTCGTTAATAAGTTTATTCAATGGACTTAACAAAACTTCCTGTTCCTAGTATTATAGGTTTGAGTTTATCAAAACCTATCGCTCATGGTATACTTTGTTAATTACTTACTCTAGTGCAAGCAACTTACTTTAGTAAGATTCTGAAGCATTTTCTTTCCAATGGCAATCTATAGAAGCTTCACAACTTCTAAGCATAGATTTTATTTATCTAAGGAAAAGTCTCAACTATTCCAAAAAAGATAAAGCCATGAAAGAATTTCGTAAATCAACAGTGAGAGGTCTCAGATATGCTTTAGTATGCCTTAGACCAGACGCCTGCTGTTGAGTGGGAGTAATGAGTAGGTATCAGATTAATCTAGGAGAGGAACTTTGGAAGACAATCAAGTAAATCTTAAGATTAAGAAGAGGAACTATATGTTAGTCAATAAGGGTGTGTTTAAAACTCTTAGACTACACCACATCAGATTTCCAGACTTGCCTTTGTGCTAGAAAGTCTGCTGATAAAATGGTGATTACTCTGGGGGTGGAGTAGTGATTTTGGAGAAGTGTAAAAACCTATCTGAAGTCTCTTAGTCTACCAGAAAGAGACTGAATGTTAAAGTGGCAGGAAAGGTACTTATTCAGTCTAAGGAAAGTTCTATACATTTGTGGCACCGTTCCAACTTGCCTTAACTACTAGTGTTACTTCCTGAATAACCAAGAAGTAGTTGCCAAAAGAATAGAATCCAGTATCCCAAGAGAGTAGACATATAGAGAGGAATTTCACATTATCAAGAATTTTGTGATTAAGGAAGAGTAATGGTGGAGAAGAGGTTGTGTTTAATTCAACCTGTCAGATCCTATTACGAGGAGTTTACTACTATTACACTTGATTTGTATATCAAGGTGTTGAGATTATTTGAAATGCACATTTTGTTTTATATTAGTGCAAGTGGGAGTTTGTTGGGTTTTGTGCCCTACATAAAACCCATTTCAATATAATCATATTTACTTATTAATAAAGATCAGAGATAACATTTTATGTTGCATGGTTCACATGATTTATTTCATGATTATATATATAATGTATGATTTCTATTTAAGTCCAGAACATATGAATTTGTTAATGATTATAGTGTTGTCAGCACAGTGGAATATAATCTTAATTATATGTTCGAAAGTTTATTCCCTGATTTTTCAGAACACTCGATTTAGAATGACATAATATAATCAGCGATAGGTATTCTTACACCTTGGAAAAGTGTTATGTCCTTTCCAGGACATTGGCAAAGTTTACCAGTATCGGATGTATGGAGTATACATCGGAAGGGATCGATATTGAACTTTGATTAGATATATTAGAATTTACCGTAATATCTATTCAATTCAATATCACCTGTTCATCCTAGATCAAATGATCTTAATCCTGATATGATTAGGTTCAATCTCAAGAGTGTTATTCGTATTTTTTGATTTGTTAGTTAAGCCTACTTTTGGGTCAGGGTGATACGTGCATTTTGGGAACACGGTAGTGCAACTGAGTGGGAGCGCTAACATATATATGGAATCTATAGCTTCTATCTGGCAAAGAGCAAGTAAAGGATGATTTCCTTCGAGCTTAACCAAACGAAAATAAATGGTGGAGTACTCATTTCACTTAGCTGAAATATCATTTATACAGGGTTAAGTGTTTTAAGGATAAAATACATTATAGGGTGTTACGGTAATTTAATCCCTTTACAGTGTAATCATCTATATAGAGGATCATTGATCAAATTAGGATTATAACAATGGATAACTAATGACGTATATGTTGGGTTTTATGCCCTAAATAAAACTCATTTCAATATAATCAGATTTACTTATTAATATAGATCAGAAATAACATTTAATGTTGCATGGTTCACATGATTTATTTCATGATTATATGTACATAATGTATAAATTCATCTGAAACCCTTTTCACATACTTGATCCTGTTTATTGTGTTGTCAACACAAATGAAAGTAAACATGACTATGTGAATAAAGATTCCTAGATTTATCAGACACAGGGTTTTACTGATATGATAATCTACAATAGAGTTTACTTGCATTTGGAGAAGTGCTATGTTCTTTCCAGAGCATTGGTTAAAGTAAAGCTCAGGTTGGATGCATGGAGTATGCATCGGAAGGGACCGATATTGAACTTTGACTTAGATTTATTAAACTTACCGTAATATCTATTCAAGTCAATATCGCCTAGTTGATCCAAGATCAAATGATCTTAATCCTTTTATGATTAGGCTCAATCTCAAGAGGCTATTCGTGTTCTTTGATTTGTTAGTTAAGCCTACTTTTAGGTCACGGTGATACGTACATTTTGGGAACACAATAGTGCAATTGAGTGGGAGCGCTAACATAACCATGGAATCTATAGCTTCTATCTGGCGAATAGTAAGTAAAGGATGATCTCCTTCGAGCTTGACCAAACGAAAATAAATGGTGGAGATCTCATTTCACATAAGCTGAAATATCATTTATACGGGGTTAAGTGTTTTAAGGATTAAATACATTGTAGGGTGTAACGGTAATCTAATCCCTTTACAGTGTAGATCATTGATATGGAGGATCATTGATCAAATTAGGATTATAACAGTGGATAACTAATGATGTGTCTATATGGTGGAACATATAGAGCATTCTATATACTGAGAGTGCAATTCTAGGCTCTATGCGTGGATTCAACGAAGAATTAATAAGTTAGTGAATTTTAGTAATAAATTCTTGATCTGCTTATTGGAAGCTCGGTTATATAGACCCATGGTCCCCGCACTAGTTGAGATAATATTGCTTGTAAGACTCATATAATTGGTTTTGATTAATCAATTATAATTCTCAATTTAGACTATGTCTAGTTGTGAATTTTTCACTAAGTAAGGGCGAAATTGTAAAGAAAGAGTTTCAGGGGCATATTTGTTAATTATGATACTTTGTATGGTTCAATTAATAAATATGATAAATGACAATATTATTTAATAATTATTTATAGTTATTAAATAGTTAGAATTGGCATTTAAATGGTTGAATTTGAAAATTGGCGTTTTTGAAAAAATCATATGCAGAAAAGATAAAACTACAAAATTGCAAAAAGTGAGGCCCAAATCCACTATGCATGGCCGGCCACTTTTGTAGGGAATTTAAACTGATATTTTCATTATTTTAATGCCAAATAATTCAAACCTAACCGTAGTGGAATGTTATAAATAGATAGTGAAGGCTTCAGGAAAATTACACTTCTGATTCAGAAAAAACTGAGCCTCTCTCTCTCCCTATCTTTGGCCGACCCTTCTCTTTCTCCTTCCCTCTTCCATATCGAAATTCTTAGTGTGAGAATAGTGCCCACACACAGCAAGTGATACCTCAACCATAGTGAGGAAGATCGTGAAGAAAGACTTTCAGCAAAAGGAGTTTCAGCATCAAAGAATCAGAGAAAGAAATCCAGGTTCAGATATTGATAATGCTGTGCTACAGAAAGGAATCAAGGGCTCGATATCTGAACGGAAGGAGTCATATTATTCCGCTGCACCCAATGTAAGGTTTACTAAACTTTATATGTGTTTAATTCATCGTTTTAGAAAGTTCATATTTAGGGTCTTAATCAACATACTTGTGAGTAGATCTAAGATCCTGGTAAAATAATTTCCAACAGTATCTATATCGTGGAACATATAGAGCATTCTATATGACTGAGAGTGCAATTCCAAGTTCTAAGAGTGGATTCAATAAGGAATTAATAAGTTAGGGAATTTACTTGGTAAATTCAGTTCGACTTATTGGAAGCTCGGTTATATAGACCCATGGTCCCCATACTAGTTGAGACCATACTGCTTGTAAGACTCAGTTAATTGATTTTGATTAATCAATTATAATTCTAAAGTTAGACTATGTCTACTTTATGAATTTTCACTAAGCAAGGGCGAAATTGTAAAGAAAAGAGATTCTATGTTTATTTATTAATTAACAAACTTTATGTGTCTGAATTAATAAATATATTAAATGGCAATATTATTTAATAATTATTCTTAAGTTATTATATAATTAGAATTGGCATTTAAAAGGTTAAATTGGAAACTTGGTATTTTTGAGAAAATGGGATTGAAAAATAACAAAATGGGAAAGTTGCAAAGTGAGGCCCAATTTCCATATATGGGCCGCCCACCATGCATAAGCTTTCACCATTTTATTTTTTTCATTATTTTAATGCCACACAATTCTAACCTAAATCTAGAGGGCATTCTATAAATAGAAAGTGTTGGCTTCAGGAAACTCATAACTTTGCACATTTGTTTCTTTCAGAAAAAGCCTACACGCCACTTTCTCTCTCTTTTCCTCTCTAATTTCGAAACCCTTGAGTGATAGAGTAGTGCCCACACACATCAAGTGGTACCTCAATCATAGTATGTAAGACTATGGAAAATCAGCATCAAAGAAGGAGAGAAGGAGATCCAGATTCAGATCTTGATTATGCTCTGCTACAGAAAGGAATCAAGGGCTAGAGATCTGAATGGAAGGGGTCATAATATTCCGCTGTACCCAGTGTAAGGTTTTCTTAAACTCTTATGTGTTTATTTCATTGTGTTAGGATTCATATTAGGATGTTAATCAAACATACTTGGTAGTAAATCTAGATCCTGGTAACATATTTCCAACATATTATTGAGCTAATTCGAAATGAATAAGCTAAGAGGAATTAGGATAATTTCGTTTTTAAATAAGAATCCAACGATGCTTCGAGAGTCAAAGTAATCTTATTTATACAATCTTCTTGTTTCATATTGTAAATACTAGTCTAAGGTGTCATCAATTGATGAACAGCTAGATGTTGCATTTACAATATTTATCTTTCGAGATCTAACACTATTATGTTTGTCTAATGGTGACAATCCATTAGGGATTTATCCCATTAGAACAACAAACCAAGTTAGACCAACAATGAAGATTCAAAATTAAACTACAATTTAATAACAGAGAATAACATGGTTCAATATAAATTCATACACAATTCAGAAATTATTAATCATATAGCAAGTAGGAATAACAGGTGAAAATACTAAAACATACAATCCTAAATAATTTCCAAGGTCTTCAACAAACTGATACAATGTTCCGGTAGGCGAGAGTCAAAATATCATTCATTGAATAGAGTTGTCAGCTCATCTAAAATGCAAACCATTCTAGCAACCTTTAATTCGATTAAAATAAGAATCCAACGTTGTCCCGGTAGGCGAGAATCAAGGTTATTCTCATTTTATGAGCTTCCACAATTGTTTCATGTTTTATAAGTTTATCTCTAAGTAGTCACCGTAGGGGAGAGTCTAATAGAGACGAAAACTTACAAAACACTTATCAAATGAGATCTTACGGTGTTAAATGCGTTCAACGAATAACCATCCATAAGGGGGACGAAGTCTAGCGTCTCGAGGTTATATTGAAAACATTTAACTATTGTAAGACCAACAATGGAGATCGAATATCCTTATAACGAAAAGCTCATTATTTTAAAAAGTTGTATTTTCTTCTAATATTTATTTTAATCAATTTATTTTAAATATATATTTATTTAATTAAAATTTCAAATTTAGAATGAAAAATTCTAAATACAAATTTTAATTTAATATTTATAAATTATACTTAGATGGATATGAAAATAATGTTAATTATTTCCATCTTAGTGATAATTTCCAATAAATATTTAGAAAATTATTCAATTTAAGTTGTTTCAAAATTAATTTAAATAAATTTACAACTCAAATTTAATTTTCTATAAATATATTTTGCATTTCAAAAAATTGAAGTATATAAGAATACTAATTTCTAAAAAATGCTTTAAAATAAAATAAAAATAAATCCTGGAAAAAATTATTCCAATTTTATGTTGGCCCAAAATTAATTAATAAAATTAATTTACAACAAAAATATAATTTTCCTATTTAGTTAAATATTAAAGAAAAATTTCAAATATTTAAGAATCATGATGAATATCAACTTAAATATTAATTTTCTATTTAATTAAATATCACTAGAAAAATACTTCAAGCAAAAAAGATAATAACTATCTAGACTTTCATTGACTAATTAATTCAATTTCTAATTATAATATATTTTAGTTCATTTATTTTAATTAATCATTAAATGAAAAAAAAATCATTGATTTAAGTTGGTCCAAAATTAAAATAAATAATTTTCAACTTTAATCTATTTTTCAAATAAAATTCAAAATTTCTGCATTTAAGAAATGCAATTTCGAAATTGTAGGAAAAAGATTAATAAAATAAAATAAAATATATTTTGAAAATTATTTAAATTTAAGTCATTTGGAAATAAGATTTCAAACTTAAAATAATTTTTAATTTTAATTAAATAACATGAAAATAATAATATTTAAGTATCATGATGAAAATCAACTTAAATATTTAAATTTTCAATTTAATTAAATGTATTAAATTCAAGAAATAAATAATTAAGTATAGAGGAGACTTAATTATTAATTCTAGTTTAATACTAGGAAAAATAGTCTTAACTTAGATTATACCAAAATTAATTATTAAACAATTAATTTCACAATCTATGATATTTTCCTAATTAAATATTAGAAATATAATTAGTACTAGAAATAACTATCTAGAATATATATCATTAACTAAGTATTTTTCTAAAATTAACTTTAAAATATTAAATGAAAAATAAATTTCATATATTTTAAAAGTTAATTATGTTGCTAATTCAATTTTAATTAGGTTAGAATAATATAATTAACCTAATACAATTATTTAAATAAGGCAAATGGGCCTTCACAACTGGGGTAGTTCATGTGAGGGGGAGCTGGGTTCAGTATGTTGTACCTACTTCTATTGGCCCTCAACTCTCACACAAGGCCCAAAAGAGAGGAATTTAAACTTTAAATAAACAATTTTTATTCATTGAATAAGCCCAAATCTAATTGGGCCTAAATAAATTTACTTATGTCAAAATTTATTTTAGCAACCGAGTCTATTTACTTAGTAAAACTTAAATGGGCTTCCTATATGCATCTAAGTCCAATAGCAAACATATAGGCTCACACAGGTCAAATGATTTGGATGGACCCTATCATGTTACTAGGTTTACACAGATGAAAGAAATTGTAAAATTTACCTGTTACAAATTATTTATAAGATTTATTGAGAATTGGACTATGATTAAAATCAGATCATTGGATCTGTCAACAAGTTAATCATAGCAATTTAGATCAAATAAATAATAGGTTTGTAAAAAAAATTTGTATATTAATATATAAACAAACAATACAAACAAATAACTGATCTAGAATTTCTAGAAAGTAAGCTAAAATATCTAAATTTTAAAATTTAAAATAAAATTAAATTTTAAAATAAATATCTTAACTAGAATTCAAATTTAGGTTGTTAAAGAATATTTGAAAAAATTCAAAATTCAACAAACTCCTAAATTTCTTAAATTCAAACAAAAAATCAAAAATATCTAACCAATTTTTCAAATATCAAGTTTATTCAAAATTTAAATTTATTTAAAATTTCTAATAAAATAATATAATAAAATATCTTGAATTTTAAATTTAGATATTTCATTATTATATTCTAAGTCTTATAATTTAATAAAATTAAATATTACATAAATAAACTAATTGAAAAATAAGATATTTTATATGGTTAGAATATTAAAAAAAATAATAATAATAAGTTTGAAAAATTTAAGGTTTGAAACCCTAAAATATCTATTCAAACTAAACTAACCAAAATGAATATGTTATTTTTGCCAAAATATAATTTGAATAAAAAAAATGTTTAATAAGATAAAATGTTAAACCTAACATATACCTAATCTTATAATTTTAATTAATAAAATATATTTCAAAAAATAAGAAATTTGAAAAAAAAAAATATGGTTAGCAAACTTTGAAATTTGAACAAAATTATTTTAAAAGATAATATTTTAATATCAAAGTAAGATCATTTAAATTTAATAAAAAATAATATCTGATCTTATAATTAAAATAAATAAAATAATCTAAAATTTAAAAATTAACCATAAGGCTCATTTTTGAGAAATCAAATTGTCAACATTCAAAGCCTACTAATATCTAAAACTAATGTATGTTTCATTAACATCCTAATATGAACTCTAAAACAATGAACTAAACACATATAAAGTTTAGGAAACCTTACATTGGGTGCAGCGGAATATAATGAATCCTTCCGTTCAGATCTCTAGCCCTTGATTCCTTTCTGTAGCAGAGCATCACCAAGATCTAAACCTGGATCTCTTTCTCTCCTTCCTTTGATGCTGATTCTCCTTCTTGATGTTTGGAATCTCCTACAGTCTTACACACTATGATTGAGATACCACTTGATGTGTGTGGGCACTACTCTATCACTCAAGGATTTCAAAATTGAAGAAGAAAAGAGAAGGGAAGTGGTTTCGGCTATAGAGATAAGAATAGGAGGCTCAAATTTCATCTGACAAAGTTAACAAAGTTAAGTGTGAATGAGAGCCATCACTATCTATTTATAGGTAACCACCTAGGTTTAAGTTAGAACTATTTGGCATTAAAATAATGAAAAATTAAATGATAAAAGCCTATAAGAGTGGCCGGCCATGGGCTTTGGATAATGGGCCTCACTTATGCAATTTTGCTGTTTTATCATTTCTGCATCTCATTTTCTAAAAAATGCCAATTTTCAAATTCAACTATTTAAAAGCCAATTCTAATTATTTAATAACTAAAAATTAATTATTAAATAATATTGTCATTTAATATATTTATTAATTAGACATATAAAGTCTCTTAATTAATAAATAAACCTAGAATCTCTTTTCTTTAGAATTTCGCCCTTGCTTAGTGAAAATTCATAAACTAGACATAGTCTAACTTTATAATTATAATTGATTAATCAAAATAAATTAACTGAGTCTTACAAGCAGTATGGTCTCAACTAGTATCGGGACCATGGGCCTATATTTTCGAGCTTCCAATAAGTCGAACCGAATTTACCAAGTAAATTCCCTAACTTATTAATTCCTTATTGAATCCACACTTAGAACTTGGAATCGCACTCTCAGTCATATAGAACGCTCTATATGTTCCACGATATAGATACGTCATTAGTTATCCATTGTTATAATCCTAATTTGATCAATGACCCTCTAATAGATAATCTACATTGAATAGGCACTAAATTACCGTTACACCTTCAATGTATTTTATCCTTAAAACACTTAGCTTCGTATAAATGATATTTCAGCGAAGTGAAATGAGATCTCCACCATTTATCTCTGTTTAGCCAAGCTCGAAGGATATCATCGTTTCACTTCTAAATTCCTATAGAAGTTATAGACTCCATATTTATGTTAGCGCTCCCACTCAATTATACTATGATGTTCCCAAAATGTACGCATCACCCTGACCCAAAAGTAGGCTTAACTAACAAATCAAAGAACATGTATAATACTCTTGAGATCGAACCTAAACATATCAAATTAAGATCATTTGATCTAGGATCAACGGGTGATATTGAATTGAATAGATATTACGGTAAAATGTTAATATATCTAATCAAAGTTCAATATCGGTCCCTTCTGATGTATACTTCATACATCCGATACTAGTAAACTTTGCCAATGCCCTGGAAAGGACATAACACTTATCCAAGGTGTAAGAATACCTATCGCTGATTATACCTTTCCAGTCTAAATCCAGTGTTCTGACAAATCAGGGAATAAACTTTCGAACATATAATCAAGATTATATTCCACTGTGCTGACAACACTATAATCATTAACAAATTCATATGTTCTGGACTTAAATATAATTCATACATTATATATATAATAATGAAATAAATCATATGAACCATGCAACATAAAATGTTATTTCTGATCTTTATTAATAAGTAAATCTTATTATATTGAAATGAGTTTTATTTAGGGCATAAAACCCAACAGGACCTTCCCCGCCTGTAATAGGTCCGCCCCTAATTATCAAAATTGTTGTAGTTGTTGGAATTATTTTACCAGGATCTTAGATCTACTCACAAGTATGTTTATTAACATCCTAAATATGAACTTTCTAAAACGATAAATTAAACACATATAAAGTTTAAGAAACCTTACATTGGGTGCAGCGGAATAATATGACTCCTTCCGTTCAGATATCTAGCCCTTGATTCCTTTCTGTAGCAGAGCATTATCAATATCTGAACCTGGATCTCTTTCTCTGAATCTTTGATGCTGAAACTCCTTTGCTCATGATCTTTCTTCACGATCTTCCTCACTATGATTGAGGTATCACTTGCTGTGTGTGGGCACTACTCTCACACTAAGATTTTCGAAATTGAAGAGGGAAGGAGAAAGAGAAGGGTCAGCCAAAGATAGGGAGAGAGAAGGCTCAGGTTTTTTGAATCAGAAGTGTAGAAATTTAAGTGTAAATTTCCTGAAGCCTTCACTATCTATTTATAGCATTCCACTAGGGTTAGGTTTGAATTATTTGGCATTAAAATAATGAAAAAATCAGTTTAAATTTCCTACAAAAGTGGCTGGCCCTACACTTAGTGAATTGGGCCTTGCTTTTTGCAATTTTGCAATTTTAACACCTTTCGTATCTGATTTTCACAAAAATGCCAATTTCCTAATTCAAACATTTAAATGCCAATTCTAACTATTTAATAACTATAAATAATTATTAAATAATATTGTCATTTATCATATTTATTAATTAAACCATACAAAGTATCATAATTAACAAATATGCCCCTATTAACTCTTTCTTTACAATTTCGCCCTTACTTAGTGAAAAATTCACAAATAGACATAGTCTAATTTGAGAATTATAATTGATTAATCAAAACCAATTACATGAGTCTTACAAGCAATATTATCTCAACTAGTGGGGGGACCATGGGTCTATATAACCGAGCTTCCAATAAGTAGATCAAGAATTTAGCACTAAAATTCACTAACTTATTAATTCTTCGTTGAATCCACGCATAGAACTTAGAATTGCACTCTCAGTATATAGAATGCTCTATATGTTCCACCATATAGACACATCATTAGTTATCCATTGTTATAATCCTAATGTGATCAATTATCCTCTATATGAATGATCTACACAGTAAAGGGATTAAATTACCGTAACACCCTACTATGTATTTTATCCTTAAAACACTTGACCCCGTATAAATGATATTTCAGCTTATGTGAAATGAGATCTCCACCATTTATTTTCGTTTGGTCAAGCTCGAAGGTGATCATCCTTTGCTTACTATTTGCCAGATAGAAGCTATAGATTCCATGTTTATGCTAGCGCTCGCACTCAATTGCACTACCGTGTTCCCAAAATGTACGTATCACCCTGACCTAAAAGTAGGCTTAACTAACAAATCAAAGAACACGAATAGCCTTTCAAGATTGAGCCTAATCATAACAGGATTAAGATCATTTGATCTAGGATCAACTAGGAGATATTGACTTGAATAGATATTACGGTAAGTTTAATTAAATCTAAGTCAAAGTTCAATATCGGTCCCTTCCGATGCATACTCCATGCATCCAACCTGAGCTTTACTTTAACCAATGCTCTGGAAAGAACATAGCATTTCTCCAAATGCAAGTAAACTCTTGTTGTAGATTATCATATCAGTAAAACCCTATGTCTGATAAATCTAGGAAACTTTATTCACATAGTCATGTTTACTTTCCAATGTGTTGACGGCACAATAAACAGGATCAAGTATGTGAAAAGGGTTTCAGATGAATCTATACATTATGTACATATAATCATGAAATAAATCATGTGAACCATGCAACATTAAATGTTATTTCTGATCTATATTAATAAGTAAATCTGATTATATTGAAATGAGTTTTATTTAGGGCATAAAACCCAACAAACTCCCACTTGCACTAATATAAAACAAAAAGTGCGTTTCAAATAATCTCAACACCTTGATATACAAATCAAGTGTAGTAGTAGTAAACTCCTCGTAATAGGATCTGAAAGGTTGAATTAACCACAACCTTTTCTCCACTATTACTCTTCCTTTAATCACAAAATCATTGATAATGTGAAATTCCTCTCTATATGTCTATTCTCTTGGGATACTGGATTCTATATCTTTGGCAACTACTTTTGGTTAATCAGGAAATTAACACTAGTAGTTTAAGGCAATTTGGAATGGTGCCAAAAATGTATAGAACTTTCCTTAGACTGAATAAGTACCTTTCCTGCAGCTTTAACATTCAGTCTCTCTCTGGTAGACCTAGAGACTTCAGATAGGTTTTTACACTTCTCCAAAATCACTATTCCACCCCCAGAGTAACCACCATCTTATCAGAAAGATTTTCTAGCACAAAGGCAAATTTCGAAATCTGATATGGTGTAGTCTAAGAGTTTTAAACACACCCTTATAGACTAACATATAGTTCCTCTTCTTAATCTTATGATTTACTTGATTGTCTTCCAATGTTCTTCTCCTGGATTAATCTGATACCTACTCATTACTCCCACTCAAAAGCAGGTGTCTGGTCTAAGGCATACAAAAGCATATCTAAGACCTCTCACTGTTGATATAAGAAATTCTTTCATGGCTTTATCTTTTCTGGAATAGTTAAGACTTTTCCTTAGATAAATAAAATCTATACCTAAGAAGTTGTGAAGCTTCTATAGATTGCCATTAGAAAGAAAATGCTTCAGCGTCTTACTAAAGTAAGTTGCTTGCATTAGAGTAAGTAATTACCAGGTATACCACAAGCCATAGGTTTAGATAAACTCAAACCTATAATACTAGGAATAGGAAGTTTGTTAAGTCAATTGAATAGACTTATAAACTAAAATTTCCTTTTATGTCCTTGTAATAGAAAACTTTAGGTTACTCCATGTGAATGGATTAAACCATAGTTCTATTGGCTTTCTTCTTAGTTTCTTATTTTGACAATCCATTACTTGTTTAAACTCACAATGGATTTTAATCACTAGTGTCTCCCAAGTCATAAGAAGGTGAGTTCCTAGAAACTCTCCCACTACGACAAGGTACCGTAAATTATGTCTAAGAAAATGGTATTAACCTCTTTGGTTGTGACAAGACAACAGAGGCAGTGGGATCATCATATGTTATATAAGATGATAAAACACTTTTAGAATCAAGAAAAAATATCTCCTTTATTTGCTACTTGTTTTTCAGACTTAGTCATTTTCTTAGAAAAGTAGTATTTGTTTGAACGAACACTTTCTTATCTATTGACAATGGGATGGTCCACCCCTAATCACTTAGAATAGCTAAGAAACCATGGTTAACAGTTCTAGCTTTTCTTAAGATTTTGATTAGGTCATCCATGAATCTAGTAATGATTTACATTAAGTATACAACCATTACATCATTCTGAAATTGTATTACCATAGAAGGATTTAGGCAACGACTAGTAACTAATCATCAACATGCAACTCGAAATTTCTAGGGAGGTAAGTTTGGATATAATTCAAAAATCAATTTATTGATCTTTGAACTGCATATCTACTAACTATTTCTCCACCCCTATCAGTTCGCAAGATCTTTAACCACTTACCTTAATGGTTTTAACCATTGCTAGAAATTAATGAAATTTTTCAAACATTTCAAATTTCTTTGCTAAAAGGTATAATCTAGAGTTATCGTTTGAAGAATACAACGAAAAACTCATATCCAACCCTGAATGTACATCCATCTGCGAATGAGATGAACTACTTTCAGTGGATATAGGCATATTAACTCTTTGCAGAGGTTGATCTTGTCAAATCCACTATGAACAAGATACAAATGCCATAGATTAAAAAAATGTGGTAGAGTCTTTTGATGATATAGGTTTAGTTACATCAAAGAGTTCTTAGAATAGTGCAAGTGGATCCTGGTCACAGAATACCTAACTCATATTCCATACAGTTTTAATCCATTAATAGAAGATGGATATTAAACACTTGAGAAAGTGTAACTGTATTGTATTCTGGAATTAGAAATATAAGAAAATTTCTGTTTGGATTCTAAAATTAAAGTCAAAGACTTAAATTCAACCAAATATAATGAGTAATTCTTTCTTGGACCACCACTACTAATAAAAACTCTAAGAAGATTTGCCCATACAAGTAGGAGATTTCTAAGATTGAGGATTTATATCAATTGGGAATAGAATTTCGGGATTATAATCATATGCGTCATTTAATTTATTAAGAGAAAATATAATGACATGAAATGATTTATAGACCATTCATCCAATGATATGTTTTGAAGCTAACTCGAAATGAATAAGCTAAGAGGAATTAGGATAATTTCGTTTATAAATAAGAATCCAACGATGCTTCGATTAGCGAAAGTCAAAGTAATCTTATTTATACAATCTTCTTGTTTCATATCGTAAAAATACTAGTCTAAGGTGTCATCAATTGATGAAAAGTTAGATGTCGCATATACAATACTTATCTTTCGAGATCTTACACTATTATGTATGTCTAATGGTGAAAATCCACTAGGGATTTATCTCATTAGATAAACAAACATGTTGGACCAACAATGAAGATTCGAAATTAAACTACAACTTAATAACAGAAAATAACATGGTTCAATATAAATTCATACACAATTCAGAAATTATAAACATATAGCAAGTAGGAATGACTAGTGAAAATACTAAAACATACAATCCTAAATAATTTCCAAGGTTTTCAACAATCGATACAAAGGTCCCTAAGATGCGAGAGTCAAAGCATCATTTATTGAATAGAGTTGTCAGCTCTTCTAAAATAGAAACCATTCTAGCAACCTTTTATTCGATCAAAATAAGAATCTAACGTTGTCCCGGTAGGCGAGAGTCAAGGTTATTCTCATTTTATGAGCTTCCACCATTGTTTCATGTTTCATAAGTTTATCTCTAAGTAGTCACCGTAGGGGAGAGTCTAATAGAGACGAAAACTTACAAAACACTTATCAAATGAAATCTTACGGTGTTAAATGCGTTCAACGAATAACCATCCATAGGGGGACGAAGTCTAGCGTCTCGAGGTTATATTGAAAACATTTAACTTTTGTAAGACCAACAATGGAGATCGAATATCTTAATAATAATCAAGCTCATTATTTAAAGTGAGTTGTATTTTCTTTGATTCTCTTTATTTAATCTATTTATTTTAAATATATATATTTATTTAATTAAAATTTCCAATTTAGAATAAAAAATTCTAAATATAAATTTTAATTTAATATTTATAAATTTTACTTAGATGGATATGAAAATAACATGTATTTCTTCCATCTTAGTAATAATTTCCAATAAATATTTAGAAAAATATTCAATTTAAGTTGAATATAAATTAATTTACAACTCAAATTGAATTTTCTATAAATATATATTGCATTTCGAAAAATTAAAGTATATAAGAATACAATTTTCGAAAAATGCATATTAAAATAAAAAATAAATCCTGGAAAAATTATTCTAATTTAATGTTGGCCCAAAATTAATTAATAAAATTAATTTACAACAAAAAAAATATAATTTTCCTATTTAATTAAATATATAAGAAAAATTTCAAATATTTAAGTATGATGATGAAAATCAACTTAAATATTAATTTTCTATTTAATTAAATACACTAGAAAAATACTTCAAGCAAAAATATCATCTATCTAGATTTTCCTTTGACTAATTAATTCAATTTCTAATAATATACTTTAATTCAATTTATTTTAAATTAATCAATAAATGAAAAAATCATTGATTTAAGTTGATCCAAGAATTAATTAAAATAAATAATTAATTTACAACTTAATCTATTTTTCAAGATAAAATTCGAAATTCTAGCATTTAAGAAATGCAATTTCGAAAATTGATTAATAAAATAAAGAAAAAGTATATTTTGAAAATTATTTAAATTTAGTTGAAAAAATAAATTTCAACTAAAAATAATTTTCTATTTAATTAAATGTTATGAAAAAGAAATATTTAAGTATGATGATAAAAATCAACTTAGATATTTAATTTTCAAATTAATTAAATGTATTAAATTCAAGATATAAATAATTAAGTGTAGAGAAGGCTTAATTATTAATCTCTAGTTTAATACTAGGAAAAATATACTTAAAATAAATTGTACCAAAATTAATTAATAAACAATTAATTTCACAATGTATAATATTTCCTATTTAATATTAGAAATAATAAGTAGTCTAGAAATAACTATCTAGAAAATATCTTATTTGACTAAGTATCTTTTCCACAAAATTTGAAAAAATAACTTATTTAAGTTGTATTAGAAAAAATCTAGAAATTAAATATTTTCAAATTTAAATTTAATTAAATATCAAAAATTAAGTTGTAACCACTTAATTTGAAAATATTCCATTTTAAGTTAATATTTGAAAAGATATTAATTTAAAAAATATCTAAAGAATCTTAATAACAAATGCCTAAAATTCCTCAACTTAATTTTGAAATATGAAATTCAAAAGATATTCAGATTTAAGTTGGTTAGTTGTAGATAACTAAATATCAACTTAAATAAGAATATTTAATGAAAAATTTAAATTAAGTTCCAGAAAGAATCTAGATGGTTATAATTCTATATTTAATTAAATACAAGAAAATAGATATAGTTTAGCTTAGAATAAAAAATTCTTTAAACTATAATTTTCTTAAATTAATTTCAAAATAAATGAAATTAATTATGTTGCTAATCAATTTTATTAGGTTAAACTAGTGTAATTAACCTAGTACAGTTGTTCAAATCAGGCAAATGGGCCTTCACAATTGGTGTGGTTCATGTGAGGGGGTGCTGGGTTCAGTATGTCGTACCCACTTCTATGGCTCCCAACTCTCACACAAGACCCAAAAGAGAGGAATTTAACTTTAATAAGAACAACTGTTATTAATTGAATAAGCCCAATAACTAAATGGGCCTAAATAAATTCTATCAAGAACTATGATAATTTATTTTAGCAACAACAACCTATATGTATCTATAATCAAATTAAACACATAGTCTCACACAGGCACACTTTGGATGGGTCCTATCATGTTGCTAGGTCATACACAGATGAAAGAAGATTGTAAATATACCTGTTACAAATTATTATCTTGACCAAGGGAGCCATCAGATCATTAGATCTGGCAAAAAGTAACCATGGCTATTTGCAATCAAGTAATAATAGGTTTTGAAAACTTACACATAAGCTAAAACACATACTCCTGCAACAAGGTTAGTTGGATAGTTGGATGTAGGATTTATTTAATTTTAAATTAAATAATTAATTAATTAAAAAAAAAATTCGAAAAATTTAAAAAAAATTTGAAAAATTTGAAATTTTTAAAAAATTTAAATTTAAAAATTAAACCTACAATTTTTGAAAAATTAGGTTTCAACCAACCTAAATATCATTTCAAAAATGTGCTAACTACTTTTAAATTTTAAATGTTATTTTATAAATAAAAATTAAATAAAAAATTAGAAAAGATAAATAAATATCTTTTTCAAATTTTAAATGTAATTTAAATAAATAAAATAACAAAATTTAAAAAATTAGCAAAATATCTTATATCATTTAAAAATTACATGATTATAAATATCTTATTTTTAAATTTAAAATAAGATAAGATATAATCAAATTTTAAAATAAGATAAATTTTTAAGCAAGAAGATAGATACTAATTCTATTCAAATTCAAATTACACTAATATCTTGAATTAAATTTAAAAAATATTAAATTAATTCAAGATGATAATTAGAATTGAATTAGGAATAGTAATAGTATAAATACAAAACTATACAAAAAATTGGAAGTTAATTCCATGAAAAAGCATGAAAAATCGAAGAAAAACGAAAAAATTGTGAACTGTACGGACATATTTGCGATCGCAGGAAAATATCAGCACAGCCCCGATTTTTTCAAATCTTCAAAAAATCATAAATAATTCAAATAAAATCCAAATTAAGTTCTGTAAAAGGCTAACTTGCTTAATTTTTTCCATACTATCCAATAAAAATATTTCCAGAGATAAAATCGCAATTATTTTTCACGAAAATTTTACAAACATCAATCAATCATCAAATAACACTCAATATAACATGATACCATCCAAAGAACATACAAACAATCGTTTTAAAGTCCAAATTTCTTGCAAGTAAATCAATTACCATGGCTCTGAGGCCAGTTGTTGGAATTATTTTACCAGGATCTTAGATCTACTCACAAGTATGTTTATTAACATCCTAAATATGAACTTTCTAAAACGATAAATTAAACACATATAAAGTTTAAGAAACCTTACATTGGGTGCAGCGGAATAATATGACTCTTTCCGTTCAGATATCTAGCCCTTGATTCCTTTCTGTAGCAGAGCATTATCAATATCTGAACCTGGATCTCTTTCTCTGAATCTTTGATGCTGAAACTCCTTTGCTCATGATCTTTCTTCACGATCTTCCTCACTATGATTGAGGTATCACTTGCTGTGTGTGGGCACTACTCTCACACTAAGATTTTCGAAATTGAAGAGGGAAGGAGAAAGAGAAGGGTCAGCCAAAGATAGGGAGAGAGAAGGCTCAGTTTTTTTTTTCTGAATCAGAAGTGTAGAAATTTAAGTGTAAATTTCCTGAAGCCTTCACTATCTATTTATAGCATTCCACTAGGGTTAGGTTTGAATTATTTGGCATTAAAATAATGAAAAAATCAGTTTAAATTTCCTACAAAAGTGGCTGGCCCTACACTTAGTGAATTGGGCCTTGCTTTTTGCAATTTTGCAATTTTAACACCTTTCGTATCTGATTTTCTCAAAAATGCCAATTTCCTAATTCAAACATTTAAATGCCAATTCTAACTATCTAATAACTATAAATAATTACTAAATAATATTGTCATTTATCATATTTATTAATTAAACCATACAAAGTATAATAATTCACAAATATGCCCCTATTAACTCTTTCTTTACAATTTCGCCCTTACTTAGTGAAAATTTCACAGATAGACATAGTCTAATTTGAGAATTATAATTGATTAATCAAAACCAATTACATGAGTCTTACAAGCAATATTATCTCAACTAGTGGGGGGACCATGGGTCTATATAACCGAGCTTCCAATAAGTAGATCAAGAATTTAGCACTAAAATTCACTAACTTATTAATTCTTCGTTGAATCCACGCATAGAACTTAGAATTGCACTCTCAGTATATAGAATGCTCTATATGTTCCACATATAGACACATCATTAGTTATCCATTGTTATAATCCTAATGTGATCAATTATCCTCTATATGAATGATCTACACAGTAAAGGGATTAAATTACCGTAACACCCTACTATGTATTTTATCCTTAAAACACTTGACCCCGTATAAATAATATTTCAGCTTATGTGAAATGAGATCTCCACCATTTATTTTCGTTTGGTCAAGCTCGAAGGTGATCATCCTTTGCTTACAATTTGCCAGATAGAAGCTATAGATTCCATGTTTATGCTAGCGCTCCCACTCAATTGCACTACCGTGTTCCCAAAATGTACGTATCACCCTGACCTAAAAGTAGGCTTAACTAACAAATCAAAGAACACGAATAGCCTTTCAAGATTGAGCCTAATCATAACAGGATTAAGATCATTTGATCTAGGATCAACTAGGCGATATTGACTTGAATAGATATTACGGTACGTTTAATTAAATCTAAGTCAAAGTTCAATATCGGTCCCTTCCGATGCATACTCCATGCATCCAACCTGAGCTTTACTTTAACCAATGCTCTGGAAAGAACATAGCATTTCTCCAAATGCAAGTAAACTCTTGTTGTAGATTATCATATCAGTAAAACCCTATGTCTGATAAATCTAGGAAACTTTATTCACATAGTCATGTTTACTTTCCAATGTGTTGACGGCACAATAAACAGGATCAAGTATGTGAAAAGGATTTCAGATGAATCTATACATTATGTACATATAATCATGAAATAAATCATGTGAACCATGCAACATTAAATGTTATTTCTGATCTATATTAATAAGTAAATCTGATTATATTGAAATGAGTTTTTTTTAGGGCATAAAACCCAACAGTAGTGTGGAGTAATATTTTCTGAGAAAAAAGAAAAAAAATGCAGTTTTAAAAAATGACAAAAACCTAAATAATTGGTACAAACAAAATATAACGCACAACTCCAAACATGACAAAAAAAAAAATACAAATTACTATGATAATTTTATTTATTTTCAGAAAATACATAAGAGCAAAGACTATATATAGGAAAACATTACTTAAGCGGTGTGTAACAAGTAAAAAAAATTAAAAATTATGTATAATTAAAAAAATAGTTAAAATTATAATTAAAGTGATTAAGGATATGTACATATTAAGAGCAGATCTAATGGAGAGTTGAAAATATCACGTACATGCATATTTCAAGTCCTCTTTATAAAAGTGAACTCTAATGTAGTATATAAAGTGGTCTAAATTTAACCCATGCTAAAAGTTGTGTAAAATTTGACATAAAATATAACATGGGCTGAATTTTATATCATACTAAATATTACTTTTTTATTTATTCTTTGCCACTTATTAATGTAATTAATTATTTTTTATATTTTATTAATATATTTAATAGAATTTTTACATAATTTAGTAAAAAATTAATACTTTGTTGAATTTTTTACACATTTCTATCGAAAGAGAGTTAATTTTATCCTTAATCCGTAAAAAAAGTTAAAAAAAAATTTGATCAAATATAATTTAACTCATTTTTATCTCAAATTATACACCATTTATTAGAAATAATAAGAAAAATATTAAGGAATATGCTAAACATCATACATAGTGACATACCGTTATTGTTGTATTTTATTATTGGGTCTTACAAATTTTAATTTAGTGAATAATATGAGAAACCACTAACCAATTATTAAGTGTTATATTTGTATAATGTTGGACATCTTAAAGTGCTAAATAATACTATTATATTAATAATAAAAAAAATACATAATTCTCCAGAAAAAATATTGTACAAAAAAATTATATATATAAAAATATATTTTATAAGAAAAAAAGAATTAAGATCATAAAAAAAAACCCAAAAAAATAGTTGTAAAAAAATTGTTATTTATAAGAAAATACTAAAGGAGGTACTAAATACCATAAATAGTGGCATACTATTATTGGTGTCAAGTATCACAAAATGTAACAAAACATTAAAAAAAACAAAAAAACCCCACATAAATTGTTGTAAAAAAATTGTAAAAGAAAAAGATTATACAAAATAATTGTAAAAAAAAAATTGTGAAAAAAATTGGGTAAATACAATTTCAGACCCTGTATTTTGCAAAAGTTACCAATTGAACCCTTTGTTTTGTTAAATAAAAAAATGAACCCTGTATTTTCTAAAATTGTACAAATAAGACCCTGAACTGATGTTTTGTCAAAATAAAACTTAATAATAATCTGATCTATAAATTTTATGACAAAACTCGTTACATTTTCTGTATCTATTCGTGTTAGAAATTATCGTAAAATTGGTTATATTAAAAAATAAAATTGTTGAAAATTGAGCTTAGGATCTTATTTTTACCATTTTGGAAAATATAGGGTCTCTTTTATCATTTAATAAAACAGAAAGTTCAATTAGTAATTTTTGCAAAATACATGGCCTAAAATAGTATTTTATAAAAAAAAAATTGTAAAATAAATTTAGTAAAAAAAATTATAAAAAGACAAAAAATAAGTCTTTCTTTTTTGTCATTTTGTGAGAATTCACCCTTATATTGATATTATATGATAGAGTAATTTGCGGTAAAAATACCTAAGTTTAACTCTCAGTTGTAAATAAATACTTAAGTTTAATTTTTGGCGGTAATATAATACCTAAGTTATATTTTTGTAACTTTATAAGTACTTAACCGTTAAATATTTAGTCATTATTCACGTGTTATTTTTTTATAGGTATATTTAAATTTATTTTTTTTAAAAAAATAAAAATTTAATGACTTGGACCTATTAAAAATTGTCACGTGGCAATTTACTTAACACTTAATCGTCAGGTACCTATAAAAGTTCCAGAATTATAATCTAGATATTATTACTGCTAAAAATTAAACTTAGACATTTATTTGCAACTAAGAGTTAAAGTTAAGTATTTATGTCCCAAATAAGATATATGCATATTTTTAAAGAAGATAACTATAGCTATGTAGTGTATATACATATATTTGTCATGTAGTAGAGTGATAGATAGATGGGATTTGAGGATTAGTTGAAAGAAAGTTAGTTGGGGGCTTGACGAGTGTATGTTATATATCCTCCTCACTATCATATAATTCAAAGTTTACAAACCTTCCAAAAGTCCTGAAGCTGAAATTCTTGGTGTTAGACTGGTTGGTGTAGTTCTATTTATTCACTATTTTAATTCAACATCTTCACTTCACGTGCTGCTACCTAGTTTGCTTCTTACATCTAACACTTATATAAAATTATAACAATATACTAGTCATTGTTAACATGCCATTGGCACATACACCCGCTTAAGCTTAATTTATTACCATAATGAAAGTGACAATATTTTGGTAAATTACCAAAAAATCCTTTATTCTTACATATACACTCACATATTAATAATAATATGCAAATCATTTTTTGTTTTTTGTTTTTTTGAGGTAACAAAGTATTTGGTTGCTTTATATTGTGCAAATCACTTTTTACAAAAAAAAGAATTGTGAATGTCCATATTTAATTATAATAACATACTTTCTAATTTAAAAAAATAAAATTTCTAAATTTCATATTTTTGATAATTGTAGTAGACATGTAATTATTTTTTCAAATAATTTATATTTCCAAAAATAATGTTCAAATTAATAATTAATTGCACACTTTTATTTTAGTTGAAACAAAAAAACCAAATCATTAGTAATTAGTAACAGTGTAACATGAACTTGTAAACACAATATTTTTTTTGATATATAGCTTGTAAACACTATTTTTTTTTTTTTTTTGACATGAGCTTGTAAACACTATTAACAAAATTGATTGTCAAAAAAAAGCAATCGATTTTCAATTATGATTATGTTATGTCATTTATTCTTTTACCAACCTTTTTGATCTAATTTATTTCATATTTTAATAATTAAGTTTGTGGGCTATTGATATTTTAATTATATATTGAAAATAATTTTTTTCATTCTTTTTTTGGTTTATTTTTTTCACATTTAAGTGAATTTCAATTAATTTTAGTTAAGTAATGAATAACAAATTGTGGACAAAAGCATAAAATATAGTAAAAAATTTTAAAAATAAATAAGATTTTGTCCCCCGAACAATATATTACACTTGTAGAATTTGGTTCTCTGATATTTTTTATTACCAAAATTCTTTCAACCTATAGAATTTTTTTTGAAATAATTTGTTGGACCAAGCTACTTTGGTGGTATGGCTGCCCAATTTTTTTTTTAAAACTTATTTTATTAAGATTTTTGTAAATAACCCCTTTAAATTTTAGTTTTATATTTTCGTCCTTCTTATAGTCACTCTCTGCCTCTATCCCTGGATGTGGTCATGACTCATGTATCACAAATATAATTGTATCATGATTATCTATTTAGCTAACCAAAAAATGTATCTGAAATTTAGTTTATTGATGTTAAACATACTAAAATTAACTCTTTAAATATTCTTATTTTCTTAGAGCACTATCTATGTTTGTATTTTTCACCAAAGACTCTTGAATCACACCATATTAGTGCCACATAAGAGCATCTTCAATGGAGGTGTACTGAAAAGCTAAAATAGAGCTCATTTAACAAAAAAAGTGCTCCAATAATATGCCAAAAAGTGATGAAAATTTGGTACATAATAAATTTTGTACCAAATTTGACACAATATTTGCTATGATGTAAAATTTACACCACAATAAATGCACTACTTTTTTATTTACATTTATATCAGTTCTATTATTTTATTAGATATTTAACTATCACATTAAATTATGAAACATTTATATTATTTTTTTATTATCGTACATATTAAAATAATGATAAAATTAATTATAAAGTTATTAGATTTTATTTTTTTAATAAAACATTAATTAGATATTTACATCAAAATTTTGCAATTATACATTGGAGCACAAAGTTAAAATTTGGTGTACATTTACCATAAAATTACTTTTTGTGCAAAATATAACACAATTTTTACATCTCTTATTGGAGATGGTCTAAGTGCTACATCAATATATACTTTTTTAAAAAAATAAATTAAATATAAAAAAATGACACATTTGTTATAGTTTCTATAGTTCAATAGAGATGGTACAAAAAAGTTAAAGGATACAACTTTACAAATTCCATAATTCAAGGAGATTTTTTAGTATTTCAAATTAAATGAACAAATTCTATTTGTATTATGGAATTTGTATTTCACGTACGTAGTCATTGTTAACATGCCATTGGCACATACACCCGTTTAAGCTTAATTATAATAAAAGTTTATGAAATAATATAAATTAAGTATATATGTAAATACAGTTTCTTGTATCAATGTTACATGTATCTAGTATCCATTTTCAAATAAATAAAATGACCTTTAAATAGATTCTTTTAGTTTTAAATTATGAGTTGTATTAATTAATTAATAAGTGTTTAAGGCATATTATAGTTAAAAAATAAAAAATGAACTTTTATTTCCAAAGAACACCACTTTTATAGTACAATATATCACATTAATTTTAAAATTACCATTTAGTTACACTATTTATCGTATCTAATATACTATTATACTAAATAATATATAAAAAAGGAAAAGATTTATTTATATATTTTTTTATTGTTGCCCCTGAATTCGCCCAAAATACGTGGACCAGTCGAAATGGGACACGTGGATCAGATAACTTGTAAATATTTGATAAGTCTTTGTACGCCACAAGGAAGCGCCATGGGCAGGGGTCCCGGAGGAGGCACCCGGAATACAAGGTACTCCCGGAAGCTCGCATAGCATGAAGCCTCTCCGGGATATGTCAGGCCTCTCCTGAGCAATCAAGTCGCATTTAATGCCGCATGGGAGGAAGCGTGTTGGGACTGTAACACGCAATAAAGTCTGACGGCACAACCCCCAAACAGCAGCGCTACAGTAATGATCATTTAAGTCTAACGACGGCTACTCTGCGAAGAGTCACGTCAATCACAAGGCAAAAAGGACATTCCTCATTAAAACCCTACAGCACCTAGGGATTTGACCATGCATCACCCATGGTATATTCATTGGAAATACCCAACTTTATGGATACTTACAGATACATGTGTAAGAACAATTCTAGGGATTACCCCACCAAAACACTATAAATACCCCCTCAAAGCTCATTTAATGGGGTCGAGAATCTTGGGTTGCACAAGAGCAAGAAGAGAAAATACTCACCAAGAACATTCTCTGTATTTATGAGAAAAACATTCTCTCTAGTGTGGAATCTCTATTAAATACATCCATTAATAACAAAGACTCGTGGACTAAGGCTCATTAACGCCCCAACCACGTAAAAATCTTCATCTCACTTTCTTACAGCTCTTTATTATAATCATATTTTAATAGTTGCCGAAAATCTCGGTCAACATTTTGGTGCTTTCATTGAGAGCTGAGGAAAGCTGCTGCATAACAAGCATTTGACTTCACAACAATGGTGGAGACAAGAAGTACACGTCATCCTCGCCCTCTGGAAGATGCTCAAGATCCAAATGAGGAAGATGTAGCCTCAAGAGCGGCAGAGGAGTCCGAGGAAGAAGAAGAAGAAATAGTTCCCGACGAGAACTACGAGGAAAACCTCGACGAGTATGCCTACGACGGAGGAAGTTACTCGGAGTTGGTGCTCCTTAGACAAAAAGCTATCGATCATGAAGCTGAGATCGAAGCTCAGAAAGCGCAAAATCAAAAAATGCAGGAAGTGATGCTAGCCATGCAGAAAGCCATGGAGGCAGCTGGCATTCACGTGCACCCCAAGGCAATGGCCGCTGGGCTCGACGGAGAGCCAGCGACGTCTTCGCCTAATTCCCAGCAGCAAAAACCAAGGGAGCCTAGCCCTATAAGGCACCCTGCTGAGGAAAATCAAACAAAAAACCCTACTTCTACCCCTGGGCGAAAGAAAAAGGTACAGGATCCGCGAAAGGTCCGCTCAGATTTCCCTAAAGGGAAAGGTCCGCAGAGGGGCAAGCCCCAAAGGGGGAGTCTTGGCCCTCAGGATCGAGGGGACCGGAAAAGCGTTTCCGTGCACCAGGAACCAGGGGGTAGAGGAAGAAGAGGACAGAGATGTCCTCCCATTGATCTGAGAAATCAAATCAATGGGAATCAAGGTGACCTCCGGGATCACCTTGACCAGAAAAGATACAGGCCCGTGGTTTCCTCGGGTACGTTAAATGAAGGAATTACTGCGGAATTTGCCATACTTCGAAAGGACATTGCTCGAGTCTCCCGGAGGCAGAAGGGAGACGACTCCGACTCGGACAGCGAGGATCGGGAGCCATGTGCCAAGCATATCCTGGCGGCGGAGCTCCCCAAAAATTTTAAGATGCCCGAAATGGCGGCATATACCGGGAACTCCGACCCCAGTGACCACCTGTCACGGTTCAACCGTGTCATGGCAGTCATGCGGGTCAGCAATGACGCCAAATGCCTGTGCTTCCCCCTCACTCTGAGTGGATCAGCGGAGGAATGGTTCAAAAAGCTGGAACCAGGATCCGTGGGTTGTTGGAACAAACTCCAAACCAACTTCCGGAGACAGTTTGTCGCCGCCAGAAAGGTTAACTTGGAGGTTAGTGCCTTGACCAACATCAAGCAACTGCCTACCGAAACCTTGAAGAATTACATCAAGAGGTTCCGGGAAGAGGCCTCGAAGACCAAGAAGGTTGATGACGGACAACAGCTTGCACTTCTCCAAGCAGGAATCCGTACTGGAACTCCTTTCTGGAATGAGTTGCAGCAAGAAGGTGCTGCTAGCCTCCAGGACTTCCAGAAGAGGGTCCAAAAATATATTAACCTCGAAGAAGCCCAGATCGTGGCTTACGGAGGCTACTATCCCACCGGGATAGCAGGGTACGTGCCCGGAGTGTCGCCCTCGGGTACTGTCCCGACCGCAACTCCACAAATGAGTGGCATACAATTCTCTGCTACTCCCGGGTACAGCCAGGGCCAAACTTTGGCACCAGCATCTTCCCATTACGGCAACCCGTCCGGGGTGAATGGACGAACTCCTTCACAGGCGGCCCCGACTGTTAGCTTAACCGGCCCTACCCAAGGGTCAAGGAGCAAAAGGTCCTCCAAGGGCAGCACCCGAACGGGAGAGAAGCGCCAAAAGAAGGGGTACACACCCCAATATACCCAGTACACAGAGCTTACGGACTCCCAGGAACGTGTATATTTTGCCACTAGGCAAAATACGCACTACCGGAGACCACAACCATTGTACAAAGATAGCTCCCGGAGAGATCCGAGTAAAAGATGCGAGTACCACAACGACATTGGTCATAGCACCAATGAGTGTAAGAATCTCAAAGATGAGATTGAGAATCTGATCCGCTTGGGCCATCTCTATGAGTGGATCAAAAATAGGTTGCCCCACCTTAATCCAGGGCAGGTGGCCGGGGGTATGCCTCCGGGAACGCCAGGGGGTACAGCAGGAGTATTGCCTCCAGCTGCTCCCGCAGGTGACACCCAGCATATCCCCGGACTACCGCCCCGGCCTAATGGACGGGTAGCCATGATCTCCGGAGGTCCCCATATCGGAGGAAACACTCGCAAGGAGCGAAAACGATATGCCGAGGCCGCGAAACACAGTGAGGTGTGGGAGGTTACTCAACTCCCAGCTCAAAGGCCTCGGCTAATGGACCAACCCATAACGTTCACGGAAGAAGACGCCAAGACGGTGCGTTTTCCTCACCACGACCCGCTGGTCATAGAGACCCCCATCGCAAATAAAGTGGTGGCTAGGGTCCTGATTGACAATGGGAGTTCCGTGAACTTGCTCTTCAAAGAAGCCTTCACTGCGATAGGGTTGACCGATCGGGATCTCTCGCCTAGTGGGTCACAGCTCACGGGGTTTAACGGGACGACGCTAATCCCGATGGGAAAAGTAAGGCTCCCAGTTACCCTGTGCCCGGATACCCCCAAGAGCACATTTAAGTATTGCACCTTCGTGGTGGTAGACTGTCCAACAGCCTACAACGCGATCCTAGGCCGACCGGCCCTAGTGGACTTTGGTGCGATTACTTTAATCCGACACCTGTGCCTGAAATTCCCTACCCAGGAGGCCGGAGTCGGAGCTGTGAGGGGAAATCAAGGAGAAGCCAGGCAGTGTTACAATGTTGCCACCCACTTACCAGTACTCATGGTCCGGGGGTCCCCTGAGATAGAGGAGGCTGAAGAGGACGAGTTGGATCCTCGCATAGGATCCGAAAGGGTCGTGGAACCAATGGAAGACGTCGAAGAAATACCAGTGTGCGACGACGACTCCACCAAAGTACTCCGGATAGGGAAGAGCCTGGATCCGGAGGAAAAGGATAAAATAATAAAAACACTGAAGGGCGCCATCGACATCTTTGCATGGCGCCAAGAAGACATGACCGGCATCAGCCCTCATGTCATCACACATGTACTCAATGTCAACCAGGACATGCCCCCTGTACAGCAAAAGAGACGCTCGCTCGACTCGGTGAAAGCCGAGGCCTTGGAGAAAGAGGTGGACAAACTTTTGGCCAGTGGCATGATCCGCGACGTGTACTATCCGGAATGGCTGGCCAATCCGGTCCTGGTACCCAAGCCGAACGGGACTTGGCGAGTTTGTATAGATTTCACAGATCTAAACAAAGCCTGCCCAAAGGACTGCTCCCGCTACCCAAGATCGACCAAATGGTAGACGCCACATCTGGATTTAAACTGTTGTCCTTCATGGATGCCTATGCTGGGTACAACCAAATAAAAATGCATACGGCAGACCAGGAGTGTACTAGCTTCAGGATCGATAAGGGGGTATACTGCTACCTAGTCATGCCTTTCAGACTGAAAAATGCCGGAGCAACTTACCAAAGAATGGTTAACTGGATGTTTAAAAGCCTCCTGGGATGGAACATGGAGGTATATGTGGACGACATGATCGTCAAATCCAAAGCGTGCAATAGCCATGCAAGCGACTTAGAAGAATGTTTCGAAGTCGTCCGAAGATACGGTATGAAGCTCAACCCGAAAAAGTGCACCTTCGGGGTCAAGTCGGGAAAATTCCTGGGTTTCATAGTCAGCCAAAGGGGGATCGAAGCAAACCCGGAGAAAATTCAAGCTCTCCTGGACATGCCATCCCCCAAGAAACATAAAGACGTACAGAGCTTGACCGGAAAGGTAGCCGCACTGAGCCGCTTTATCTCACGATCCACGGACAAGTGCATACCCTTCTTCAACGTATTGAAGAAATGCCAAAAGTTCGAATGGTCGGATGAATGCGAGGAGGCATTCAAAAGGTTAAAAGACCATATGGCCAAACCTCCTATCCTATCGAAACCCGTCCTTGGAGAAGACTTGTTCCTTTACTTGGCCGTCTCCGAGCACGCGGTCAGCGCTGCCCTGGTCCGGGAGGAAGAAAAAACTCAGCACCCCGTGTACTATGTCAGTAAGCGCATGATAGGGGCCGAGACAAGGTACCCGGTCATTGAAAAATTAGTATTCTGCCTCCTGATGGCATCAAGGAAGCTGAGGCCATACTTCCAAGCCCATCCGATCAAAATCTTGACCAATCATCCGCTCCGGCAAGTTCTCCAGAAGCCTGAAGCATCCGGAAGACTCCTCAAGTGGGCGATGGAGCTTAGTCAATTCGACTTACATTACGTACCCCGGATTTCCATAAAAGACCAAGCCTTGGCAGACTTCATCACCGAATGTAATGAAGCCGAGGCAACAGCTAATACGCCGGTACCGCCAATCCCCACTTGGAGGGTATTTGTAGACGGAGCTTCTAATGAGAACGGTTCGGGAGCCGGAGTGGCTATGATATCACCTACTGGATTGCGGCTCCAGGCAGCACTCCGATTCAACTTCACAGCTTCAAACAATGAAGCCGAATATGAAGCCTTGATAGCAGGGCTGAAATTGGCCAAAGTTGTAGGAGCCAAAAGAGTGGAAGTCTACAGTGACTCTCAACTGATCGTAAACCAGGTATCCGGAGAGTACCAAACTCGCGGCGAGCGGATGGCCGCGTACGTAACAATAGTCTGAGAACTGCGGACTATAAAATAGAAAGAATCCCCCGAGAGAAGAACACTCATGCGGACTGTCTGGCTAAGTTAGCCTCGGACAGTGAAATCGAAGAGCTGGGGGTAGTACCAGTGGAACGCTTGGCAGAGCCAAGCATCAAAATAAAAGAGACCACACTAACGGTTGGGCAAGAACCCAGCTGGATGGTCCCCATCATAAAATACATAACCACATGTGAGTTGCCCCAAGAGAGGGCACTGTCTCGAAAGATTCAGTACCAGGCTCATCGTTATGTAATGATGGACCAAATTCTCTACCGGAGAGGACTCAGCATGCCTTATTTAAGGTGTGTATCGGACCCTGAAGCTAGACAAATCATGCTGGAGGTCCATGAAGGGTTCTGTGGAGATCATACGGGAGGACCCAGCCTCTCAAAGAAAATATTGAGGCAAGGGTACTTCTGGCCAACAATGAAAAAAGATTGTATAGACTATGTCCAAAAGTGTGACTCGTGCCAAAGATACGCAAACATACCGAGAGCTCCTCCAAACGAGATCACCCTGATGACCAGCCCCTGGCCCTTCGCGGTCTGGGGAATAGATCTCATCGGGTCTTTACCTACGGGAAAAGGAGGAGTAAAGTATGCAATAGTAGCAGTAGACTACTTCACCAAATGGACAGAGGCTGAGCCTATGAAGACAATAACTGCTAAGAAGGCACTGGACTTTGTTATCAAAAACATAGTGTGTCGATACGGCTTGCCTCACAAAATAGTCTCAGACAATGGAAAGCAATTCGATTGCGAGGAATTTACTGACTTCTGCAACCAACACGGAGTAGTGAAAAGCTTCTCCGCGGTAGCCAGGCCACAAACAAACGGCCAGGCGAAAGCGGTCAATAAAATCCTAAAGGTCACCTTGAAGAAGAAGCTGCTGGCCTGTAAAAATAACTGGCCTGAAGAATCGCCAAGGGTATTATGGGCCTACCGGACGACCCCCAGAACCACAACCGGCCACTCACCATTCTCAGTGGCGTACGATTGTGAAGCAATGGTCCCGGTGGAAACATTATTCCCATCCCACAGGAGGACGACTTACGATCCTGCCACTAATCAGGCACTGCTCCAGGAAGCTTTGGATCAAGTCGAAGAACTCCGGGATGAGTCTCAAATACGGATGGCTGCTTATCAAAAGAAGGTGACCAAGTATTTTAACTCCAAGGTTAAAAACAGAAAATTCGCTATTGGGGATATGGTCCTAAGAAGGGTTTTTCCAGCCACCCAAGAACCCGGAGTGGGGGTACTTGGACCAAATTGGGAGGGACCATATGAGATCGAGGACGAGATCGGTTCTGGCACTTACAAACTCAAAAGAATGGACGGAACCACTGTCCCAAGAGCCTGGAATGCCGATCACCTCAGAAAATATTACCAGTAGCGAATTAAAACTTAGATTTTGTTCAAAGGGTTTGTACCGTCCAAATGTATACCTCCTCTATGTTAAATAAAACTGAGTGCCTTACAAACAAAGTTTCTATGCCACTCAGGGGTGTACTAGGGTATGCCGCACGGACAAACAGAAAAACAAACTAAGTAAAATATCCTGACCCAAAGGGCAGGTCAGAAAGTATGTACAGAAATAAAAAGCATAAGTATAAAAATCCTGATCCAAAGGACAGGTTAAAAAACATAAGTGTGACAAAAGAAAGATCGCATAAAAATATCCTAGCCCAAAGGGCAGGTCATATACATATAAATGGCCCGGGGACAAGCCTTAAAAAAAAAAAATAGAATTGTCTCCCCTTCGAATAAAAGCTGCTACCTATATGTATATTGTTCTAAGGCAGCAGCAAATTTGTACAAAAAAAAAAAAAGAGTTATAAAAGAAATGGGTGGAATCTGGGTCAATCGTACGGCAGCTCAGTCGGCCCGCGGAGGAAGACGAGGTCCAGTCCGTGCCTCAAGCGCGGCATCAAGCTTCTTCTTCTTTTCCCGAAATTTGGCAATCATCTCCTCGGGTTTGGGATAAAAAGTAAGCTTGATATTTTGATCGTTGCTGGACCAAGCCATGTAGACTCCATCGTCGAAGCGCTTCAAACACCGGGCGCAGGAAACGGGAGAGAGGAGCTCGGCCCTCTTGGCCTTCCTGATGGATTGTTCTTTGAAGTCCCTCAGCTCCTTCAGCTCCGCAGCTAGAGCGGCCTTGGACTCTATGTCCGCCTGGTGAGTTTCCTCTAAAGATCTCACCTTGGCGACCATTTCATCCAAAGCCTCCCTGGCCTTCCGGAGGTCTCGCCTGGCCTTCTCAGCAGCCTCGGTTTGAGCCCTTAGTTCCTCCTGATGATGGGCCTCCATCCTGTCCCTCCGCTGAGCCTCGTCCCGGATCATGGCCTCCGCCTGAGCCTCCCTCCGTTTGGCCTCCTCTTCCTTGGCCTTGGCCGCAGCCTCCTGGCGCTCGGCAGCCTCCTGGTAGATCTGCCTCTCCGCTGTGAGGTCCTGGAGGACCTTCCTGACATCGTTCATGTCCCCAAAGTCGGACAAAACGAAGCCATGGTTTATGATGTTCTTGGAGAGGCGGCCAGCCTCAGCAGCAATCTGAACCGTAATGAAAGTATAAGAAGGAGGAATTTCTCAAAGGAAAAAAACAAAATACAAACAATAAAAGGAAACACAAAAATTGCAAAGTACTTACCACCGTGAGAGAATGGCTGAGGTCCTGGACCTGGAAGATGGAGTTCAGGGAAGCGCAAGTGGCAAACCGCTTAGGCGCACAACGGGTGAGCTGAGAAGCGAACTCGCCGGTCATCTCCGCGGCAAAAGGAGCCAAGGTAGGCCCTAGGAAGCGACGGAACCAGTCCGATAAGGGGTCCAAATTAAGGTCCCACGGATCCTGGTATTCCGGGTGGTTGATGCTCGCCTCAACCTCGGCTCGCAGAATCCTCCTAAGGGCTTCCACTTCGGCATACCCCCGGGAGTACTCATCCATAGCATAGTTGTGTTTGGCTATGCGAAGCTCCTGCCTCACCTCGTCCCCCGGAATCGGGGTAAGCACGATGTTGGGAGGAGCAGGATTTTCCTCCATCGGGGAGACCCAGCCGTCCAGACCATGAGCAGGAGTGTCGGCTCTCCGAGGCCTCTTTGGCTCATCCTGGGCAATCATCTTGCCCTTGCGCTTACGTATCAAAGCCACCTCAGGCTCCTCCTCGCCCTCCTCTGCCTCCTCCGGAAGGGCTCGAGGCTCTCCCGCACCCTCAGCGGCTTCCTCAGAGAAGTCCCATCCCTTTCCTTGACCTTCTCCCGGAAGCACCTCCTCGTCATCCACTAAGTCAATAGTGTCGGGGGGAGCACTGGAAGAAACCTTCAACGAAGGGGCCGGGGGAGAGGAGGTAAAGGCCGGAGGAGCCACGGGAGTATGAACCCCGGCAAGCTGTTCCAGGATGGCATCCATGGAGATGTCTGTTTCAAAAAATAAGCAAGTGTTAGAAGTCCGTGAGGAACCGCTTATACAAGATACAGCAAATAAACTACTCCTACCCGAACTCCCTAATTCGGCCCTAGCAAAGTCCTGAACTTTAATGCTGGCAGCGTCATCTCCGAGATAACTGTCCGAGGGCCGGAACCAGCTGGACGCTATGTAAGCAGAGGGACCTAAGGGAATAGGTTCCAGAGGGCCGGAGCCCATCCGGGACCGACCTAGGTAATCTCCTAAGTTCGAAAAATAAAACTCCTTCAAACGGTCCCCCCACCGGGTCGACGGCATCCTAAATCTACGAAGACGCTCGTCGAACCCTACGGGCCTACGACTGGTGTACTCATCAACGGAAGGAACATAACGAATTGTCAAGGGAGACTTACCGCCGGCACCGGAGGTGCTAGCACCGGGAGCCCCCGAGTTTGGTTCGGGGACCGAAGGCTGTGGCCGGGAAGTTTGCTTCTCGGAAGAATCTTCAATACAAAGGGGCCTCCTGGCAGGACGATCCCCAATCTCTTCTTGAAGAATCTTGTCAAAAAATTTTGCCTCGGACTTCCCGGCAATGGCTTGGCTCCTTCTCACCACCGGACTCCCCACGCGAAGTCCTCTCCCAGAGGCAGCCTGGGCCTGAGAGTATGCTTTCTCCTGGGCCTTCCGGTAGAGATAATCTTGGTACTTCTTCTCTGCCGTGGCAATGAGCTCGTCCCGGAAGGCCTTCTCCGCAACCGGCGCCCTCACATTGGGGCAGATGACCCGTGAAAGGTTGGAGTCCTCCACGGATTGGTGAGAAAGGATCAGTTTGGCCTTCCTACAATTCTCTGTGGTGACTAGGCCCCCGACATCAAGATCGGCGCGGTCGTAGGAGGCAAAGGCTTGGGCCCTTCGGAGGAAAGCCTGAGTAGGAGGCGTCCGCTGGTAAGGTGGGATCCGCACCCACTCCGTGAGGAGCTCCGGGTGGTCCACGGCCCTGAACCCGGAGGAGAAGAAAAAGCGGTGGCGGTACTCCTTAACGTGAGTCTGCCTATTATACGGAACCACCCCCTCGTTAGCAGGGTGGATCCGGAACCCATAAAAACCATCCTTAAGTTTGTTCCCTTTCTTGGGGACGGATACAAGTTCGTAAAAATATAAAATTTCTGCCGGGCTGGGAGACCCCCAGCCGCGGGCGGTATAAAAAATAAATAAGCCTGAGAGCAGGCGGTAAGCTTGAGGAATGAGTTGGTATGGCGCAAGGCCGACAAATACAAGGAAATTAACAAAATAATCTTGGAGCGGGAGCATGGCACCGGCCATCAAATGAGTCTGACTCCAAGCCCCGAAGCCGTCATAGTTATGATTAGGCGTCTCCGAGTCACGAGGAGGCCGGTGATAGGTCCCTGAGGTGGAGGGTTTGATCCCAGCAACCTCAATAATATTCTCCAGCTGGTGAGGACAAGTCAGGGTGGATCGAAGCTCAGCCGCTTCCCACCCGGTCGCTCTGGATTTGTACCCCTCCTGGGCAACAGGCCCTAGGGAAACCTCCTCCAACGTGGCCATGCTTTTCCCACTCTTCTTCGAAGATTTCGAGCCAGAAGCAGACATTTTGTGTTCTGTGAAAAACAAAAAGGGAAAAAGAAAATTCCAGCAGTTAGGTCCCATACCAAACGCTAAATCAAGAAAAAGGGAGTGGGGGTCCCCTAACCGCTGGAAAGAGGCCCCCTCCGGACACGTGTCACATGGGAAACCCTAGAGAGATTCCCTGAACAAGTGTCGGGTGCAGTGAAATCGCAGAAAGTGGTTTTACAGAGTAAAAAAAAAAAAAAAACCATTCTATGCCCTAAGCGGCTGTTGAACGAAGAACACATGGCTCTCTTCAACAAAAATGCACATTACAACAGAGGCATGATGATGACGATCCTACAACTAAAGCAGTAGGCATAAAGAATAACACTCGAAGAACTTAAACACTCACACACCCAGAAGTCTCTAAGTACGAACCTAGAAAACGAACGAAGTAAATGAAAGCATGTTATTATCTAAGGATGCAAGAAACTTACAGTAGATCGTTGAACTGGGGGTACTGAATGTGGTCGAGTGAAAGTTGAGAAGAACTGGCGAAGGCAAACGCTGGAAAATTGAAAGAAGTGTCTAAGTGCTAAGACAGTTCGTGCTACTTTGAGGAATTTTCTCTCTGGGAAATTCGAGCAGAAATGGCAAGGAATGGAAAGTAACCGAAATGAAGGAAAGGTGGTGGCTTTTATAGGCAAAAACGCATGAGGAACAGGCGTCATCACCTACCAATCGCACGGTGGGGGAGATGCACGATTCGAATTCCCGAAAATCAACGGATCAGATCAATCTGCCATAAAGACGGTGGAAACGTTTGAGTATCCGTCTGACACCATTAATGCGCCGCATCAATCAAAGGGCGTGAAACGAATCGACCTCTGCAAAAGCGAATCGCTGCATTCAATGCCATCATTAGACACACCTTCACGCGCCCCAAGCTCGTGTCAGAAGACCGAGGAGGCGGCCGGAGACATTCCTGCAAAAGGCAAATCGCTGCATTAAATGTCATCATTAAATGTGCCCCCACGCGCTCTAGGCTTGAGCCAGGGAAACGAGGAGTCGACCGGAGGCACTTAAGCAAGCCTTGGTTTATTTTTTCCAAGTAAACAAGGCTTGGGGGGTAAATGTTGCCCCTGAATTCGCCCAAAATACGTGGACCAGTCGAAATGGGACACGTGGATCAGATAACTTGTAAATATTTGATAAGTCTTTGTACGCCACAAGGAAGCGCCATGGGCAGGGGTCCCGGAGGAGGCACCCGGAATACAAGGTACTCCCGGAAGCTCGCATAGCATGAAGCCTCTCCGGGATATGTCAGGCCTCTCCTGAGCAATCAAGTCGCATTTAATGCCGCATGGGAGGAAGCGTGTTGGGACTGTAACACGCAATAAAGTCTGACGGCACAACCCCCAAACAGCAGCGCTACAGTAATGATCATTTAAGTCTAACGACGGCTACTCTGCGAAGAGTCACGTCAATCACAAGGCAAAAAGGACATTCCTCATTAAAACCCTACAGCACCTAGGGATTTGACCATGCATCACCCATGGTATATTCATTGGAAATACCCAACTTTATGGATACTTACAGATACATGTGTAAGAACAATTCTAGGGATTACCCCACCAAAACACTATAAATACCCCCTCAAAGCTCATTTAATGGGGTCGAGAATCTTGGGTTGCACAAGAGCAAGAAGAGAAAATACTCACCAAGAACATTCTCTGTATTTATGAGAAAAACATTCTCTCTAGTGTGGAATCTCTATTAAATACATCCATTAATAACAAAGACTCGTGGACTAAGGCTCATTAACGCCCCAACCACGTAAAAATCTTCATCTCACTTTCTTACAGCTCTTTATTATAATCATATTTTAATAGTTGCCGAAAATCTCGGTCAACATTTATCAATTTCAAAAGTAGAAAACATAGTTTGCTGAAAAATGTTGTGCTTCAATAAAAATATAAATTACAAGATTACAACTCAAAGTAAATAATAAAACAACAATAATAAAATATTAAATAATATTACAATACTAAACAAAATATACACATAAAATATTGAATAGTGGATCTTAATCCCCGAAATAAGCAAGGCTAACCCTTGAGATTAGCCGATAACTAATCAGGAGATTAGCGAAGACACAGTCAAAGAGTTACCCTGAATGTGTGATATTGCATAATCACATATGAGTCTCGGCAATGCCCGAGGGGGAGTCACTCGGCATGCCCGAGGGAAAGTCACTCGGCATGCCCGAGGGAAAGTCACTCGGCATGCCCGAGGGAAAGTCACTCGGCATGCCGGAGGGAAAGTCACTCAACATGCTCCATGGAAAGTCACTCGACCTTTTCATGAGGAAGGCCACTCAGTAATAGCATGAGGAAGGTCACTCGGACATAGCTTGAGGAAGGTCGCTTGACCATGGCATGAGGAAGGCCACTCGACCATGGCTTGAGGAATGTCACTCGGGCATGGCATGAGTCACTCGATGTAAAGACCACTTAGTTTAAATTTGGAGATTAGCAGATAATTAGGGTTTAATTAAAAAATGATTTATTGATATTTAAATAATTATTTATGTTGATTTATTTGAATTCAGAATGCATTTTATATGTCATATAGTGAAATTTCATATTTTTGCATGTTCAGTGCCCGACAACATTAGAACGCGGTGTATGGCTCAGTAGAATCACATTTTAGTATTTTATTATAGCGGGGCAATATAGTTAGACATAGGGAATGTCGAGATTAGTCGGAAATTTAGAGTTTTCCCAAAATACCCTTAGTAATTTTTAGTATGGTTTTGTGAGGACAAGGGCATTTTAGTCTTTTTGCCCATAGGGTATTTTGTCCTTTGTGACGTTTTAATTTATTTCTTTAAATCAGGTTTTTATGGTTTAGTAGCTGATTTAATACAAATAAAGTTAAGTTTTAATTTCATTTTACAAAAATTGGAAAAGGAAGCAAAATCTCATTTTCACGCTCAAACTCTCTCTTTCTCTCTTTCGGCCTAGAGCAGCTAGGGTTGGGGTTTCTTTGTGTTTTTCTCAAGCTGATTTTAACAAGATTCTAGTGATCTCAAGCTCTTGGTAAGCCTCTTGCAACTTGTTCCTGATTTCTTGAGTTGTAAGGAAAAGTAATTTTTGCATGTTTTGAGGATTCGCTTGCTGTAGCTGCTGTTATTGTTTATTGTTGTTTTCTAAAGCTTAAATATGTTTAATTGAGTGGATTAGAATAGATTTTGTTGCATGTTAGTCTGATTTAACCAAGTTTGAGTTTTGAACTCAAAACTTGGAGCTTTAATGGTGAATTGTGTTTCTATGTATGGGTGGCTGTTTTATTGCTTTAGAAATTTTCTTTAGGTTGTATAGAACAGGTCTGGAAAGTTTGGTTTGGATTGAGGTTGATTGGGTTGAGAAATGAAATTTTGAAAAATTCCTGCACTGAACCGGAATTCCGGTTCAGAGAGGCCTGTAGGAACCAGAATTCTGGTTGGCTTCCAGGATTTCCTCCCAGAACCGGAATTTCGGTTGGGGAACCGGTCTACCTGTTGGGGCAAATTTGGGAACCCTAGTTTTTCCCATTTTTGTGTTTTTTAGGGTATTTCCATGCTATTTATCGATAGGGAAACTTTTAGTTTCTATTTTAAGTCCCCGATAAGTGATTTAGCGTGTCAATTATCAGTGTTGTGATTGATGTGATTTAGGAGCCTGTAATTTGCCGAGCAGATTGTTCCACTCAGGTTGACCAGCACACCTGAATTCGGAATCGAGGTAAGATTAGGATAACAGTATGCATATGTATTTACATATTTAGCGTGCATGTTAGGAAGCCTGTTAGATTACATTAGATATGTATGTTGGCTTCGTACTATGCGACAGTATCACATCGGTACGGCTAGAGTATAACTAGTGTACCGAGTATAGGCTAATATTATGGTCGATAGTACCGTACTATTTGACAGTATCACATCGGTGTGATCAGAGTATGACTGACATGCCGAGTATAGGCTGATACAGTAACACATCGGTACAGCTAGAGTATGACTAGCGTATCGAGTATAGGCTGTTACTATGTCAAAAGTACCGTCGTACGAACTTTCAGGACTCAGTACCGTGTGGGACACGGGTATTAGGGTTGTGGTCAAGGGTATGGGCGTCTGATCATAACCCAGAATTTATGTATGCTATATAATTTATTCTTTTCTTACTGAGTCTGTCAACTCACAGTGCTATGTTTATGTGTAGGTAAGGGCAAGGCTAAGGTCGAGGAACCGTGAGGACGAGCAGATGAAGGTTGTACATGTCGTGGCGGTTAGGCCTGGAGCGTATGATCCTCGGGACATCAGGGCTTTTGTAGTGAGTCGTTGGGCGATAAATATTTTGTACTGAATAGCAAACTTTTTGTAAAGTGTTTTGTAAATGGGATCCCGAAGTATTTTGTATGCTATATTATAAATATTTAATTAAATAAGCAAAATTTTAATTAATCACGATTTTCATAAACCTCGTTGATTAGCAACGAGCTGCACAATACGTTCAAAATCACGTTAACACGCCTATGCTAGTTAGGGTGTTACACTCGACCTTGGCATGAGGAAGGCCACTTGACCATAACATGAGGAAGGTCACTCGGCCATGGCTTAAGGAACGTCACTCAGCCATTGCTTGAGGAATGTCACTTGACCATTGCATGGGGAAAGCCACTCAGCCATGCCTTGAGGAATATCACTCGGCCATGCATGAGGAAACTCACTCGGCCATGCACCAAGCTTGCAAGTCACTCGACCATGCACCTGTTAGGTTTTGTGCCCTAAATAAAACCCAATTCAATATAATCAGATTTACTTATTAATAAAGATCAGAAATCTGCGATAGGTATACTTACACCTTGGATAAGTGTTATGTCCTTTCTAGGGCATTGACAAAGTTTACCAGTATCGGATGTATGGAGTATACATTGGAAGGGACCGATATTGATCTTAGATAAGATATCCTAAACTTACTGTTATATCTTTCTAAGTCAATATCAATGGTTGATCTTAGGTCTATTGATCTTAATCCTGACATGGTTAGGTTCGATCTCAAGAGTGTTATTTGTGTTCTTTGATTTGTTAGTTAAGCCTACCTTTTGGTCTGGGTGATACGTACATTTTGGGAACATGATAGTACAATTGAGTGAGAGCACTAATCATAGATATGGAATCTATAGCTTCTATCTGGACATAGAAGTGAAACGATGATTTCCTTCGAGCTTGGCTGAATAGAGATAAATGATTGAGATCTCATTTCAGTAATTATATTAGTTTACTGAAATATTCATTTATAGGTAGTTAAGTGTTTTAAGGATAAAATACATTGAAGGGTAGAATGGTAAATTTGTCCCTATTCAATGTAGATCATCTATAGAGGATCCTTGACTATTAGGATTGTAACAATGGATAATCATAACGTATCTATATCGTGGTACATATAGAGCGTTCTATATAACTGAGAGTGTATTCAATTCCAAGTTCTATAGTGGTTCAATGAGGAATTAATAAGTTAGAAAATTTACTTGGTGAATTCTAGATCTACTTATTGAAAGCTCGGTTATATAGGCCCATGGTCCGCTCACTAGTTGAGATAATAGTGCTTGCAGACTCAGTCAATTGATTTTAATTAATCAATTATAATTCTAAAATTAGACTATGTCTTATTAAACAATTTTCACTAAGCAAGGGATTAATTGTGAAGAAAATAGGTTTTGGGGTCAATTTGTTAATTAAGAGACTTTGTATGGTCTAATTAATAAATTATATAAATGATAATTTTATTTAGTAATTAATTATAACTATTAAATAAATAGTTTTGGCATTTATAGGTTTGAATTGGAAAATATGGTACTATTGAAAAGAAGAATAAGTGGTTGGAAAAAGTGACAAAATTGTAACCAGAGATTGGCTCATTTAATGTGTACGACCAAGTGTGATTTGTTGGAAAATTTTTACGAGGATCTAGATTTACTAACAAGCATGTTTCATTAACATCCTAATATGAATTTCTAAAACAATGAAATAAACACATATAAAGTTTAGGAAACCTTACATTGGGTACAGCGGAATATAATGACTCCTTCCGTTCAGATCTCTAGCCCTTGATTCCTTTCTGTAGTAGAGCATTATCAAGATCTGAACCTGGATGTCTTTCTCTCCTTCCTTGATGCTGATTCTCCTTCTTGTTGATTGGATTCTTCACAGTCTTATATATTATGATTGAGATACCACTTGATGTGTGTGGGCACTCACTCATTCACTCAAGGCTGAATAATTAAAGAAGAAAATAGAGGTAGAGAGTGGCGGCTAGGGTATAGGTAGAAGGCTTAGAATTTTTCTCTGAATGAATGAGATGCATCATCTTTTTCCTCAAGTCATCACTACCTATTTATAGGTAACCACCTAGGTTTATGTTAGAATTATTTGGCATTAAAATAAAAGAAAAATAAATGGTAATTGCTTAGTGTGGCCGGCCATAGGATCTGGATTGGGCCCCACTTTGCAATTTTTCCATTTTGTCATTTTTCCATCCCATTTTCTCAAAAACGTCAATTTTCTAATTTAACCACTTAAATGCCAATTCCAATTATTTAATAACTAAAATTAATTATTAAATAATATTGTCATTTCATAAATTTATTAATTAGACTTAATAAAGTCTTTCAATTAATAAATAAAACTTAGAATCTCTTTTCTTACAATTTTGCCCTTGCTTAGTGAAAATTCATAAACTAGACATAGTCTAATTTTAGAATTATAATTGATTAATCAAAATCAATTAACTGAGTCTTACAAGCAGTATGGTCTCAACTAGTATGGGGACCATGGGCCTATATAACCGAGCTTCCAATAAGCAGATCAAGAATTTACAAAGTAAATCCACTGACTTATTAATTCCTTATTGCATCCACGCATAGAACTTAGAATTGCACTCTCAGTCATATAGAACGGTCTATATGTTCCACGATATAGATATGCTATAAATTATCCATTGTTATAATCTCAATAATCAATGATCCTCTATAGATGATTTACATTGCATAGGGATAAAATTACCGTTACACCCTTTCAATGTATTTTATCCTTAAAATACTTGCACAACTATAAATGATATTTTAGTGAAATAATATAATCAATAAAATGAGATCTCAATCATTTATCTCTATTTAGCAAGCTCGAAGGAAATCATCGTTTCACTTCTAAATACCTATAGAAGCTATAGATTCCATATCTATGATTAGCACTCCCACTCAATTGTACGATCATGTTCCCAAAATGTACGTATCACCCTGACCCAAAAGTAGGCTTCACTAACAAATCAAAGAACATGTATAATACTCTTGAGATCGAACCTAATCATGTCAGGATTAAGTTCACTTGATCTATAGGTAATATTGAATTGAATAGATATTACTGTAAATTTAACATATCTAATCAAAGTTTAATATCGGTCCCATCCAATGTATACTCCATACATCCGATACTGGTAAACTTTGCCAATGCCCTGGAAAGGACAGAACACTTATCCAAGGTGTAAGAATACCTATCGCTGATTGTCATGTCAGTCTAAATCTAGTGGACTGACAAATCAGGGAATTAAACTTTCGAACATATAATCATGATTATATTCCACTGTGCTGACAAAACTATAATCATTAACAAATAAATATGTTCTAGACTTAATAGAATTTATACATTAAACAATAATCATGAGATAAATCATGTGAACCATGCAACATAAAATGTTATTTCTGATCTTTATTAATTAGTAAATCTGATTATATGGAAATGGGTTTTATTTAGGGCACAAATCCCAACATGATTTTTGCCCAATATTTTATTCTTTTTTAATCCATATAATTCAACCCTAAGCCTTAGTTGAAACACTATAAAAAGAACATGATACTCTCACTCATCCAACTTTTGTCAACTTGACTATTCAACCAAACCTAGATGAGAGAGTTCCTTCCTTAGTGATTCAAACCTCCTTCATTGTTCTTCACTTATTCGAACCCTTAGTGATGAGGGCCATGCCGACACATAGCAAGTCAAGTACTCAATCATAGTGAGTAAGACGGTGGTAACCAAACCCGAAGGAGAGAAAGAGATCCAGGTTCAGATCTTGATAATGCTCTGCTACAGAAAGGAATCAAGGGTTAGAGATCTTAAACGAAAGGAGTCATATTATTCTGCTGCAATCAATGTAAGGTTTTCTTAAACCCTTATGTGTTTATTTTCATTGTTTTAGAGAATTCATATTTAGGATGTTAATCAACATACTTGTTAGTAAATCTAGATCCTGGTAAAATATTCCAAACAACTGGCCTCAGAGCCATGGTAATGATTCACTTTCATGTAATATGAATTTAAAACGATGAATATTGTTTGTGTGTTGATTTGGATGTGTTTGTAACACCCCGATTTCCCAAGATGTCACACAGGATAGTCCGTATAAAACAATTTAATAAGATAAAGACCATAAAATACTTTATTATTGGAAAATATCTAAGCATGAGATCTCACTGTTTAAAACAAAATATTTTTAGTACCGTAAACTTAAATAAGAACTAGTTAGATCAAAATAACGGATCCACAATGTTTAACATTTAAAAACATTAAAATAAAAATACTGCGACAATCCCCTAACATGCAGTCCATGCCTCGAGCTCTTCAATCTCACGGATTAGCCTTACCCTTACCTGCACACAGAGTACCCGTGAGCTAACGCCCAGTAAGAAGACTTATGTGGGACATAACCCTCCTAACTAGATACTTGACATAAGTTACTCTTAATATTAATCAACAATAATTAACATTCCATAAATATATTCACAACGCATGTTGTTTTCACATGCATAAATCAAAGTCATACCGCACATTATACTCACATACAATAATCAACTATGCACTCATGTTGATCAGACATGAGGTAACCTGCCCTGCCTTGTCTTATTCTCACACTTGGCATCCAACAGGGCAATCAATTACCATAAATTGTACTCACCCATGATAAAGTTGTAACCTGCAAGTATTATGCTCACACAAGCAGCAAGACCCTAATACTATTCTCATGCTAACGATGCTAAAAAATGCAAGGAGATCATCACAACACATAATCAATTTAATTAGCAAACCAACCAAAGTTGTATGCATAAACATACTGTTGGGTTTTATGCCCTAAATAAAACTCATTTCATATAATCAGATTTACTTATTAATAAAGATCAGAAATAACATTTTATGTTGCATGGTTCACATGATTTATTTCATGATTATATGTGTACATAATGTATGAATTCTTTTTAAGTCCAGAACATATGAGTTGGTTAAAGATTATAGTGTTGTCAGCATAGTGGAGTATAATCTTTATTATATGTTCAAAAGTTTATTCCCTGATTTGTCAGAACACTAGATTTAGACTGACATGGTATAATCAGCGATAGGTATTCTTACACCTTGGAAAAGTGTTATGTCCTTTCCAGGACATTGGCAACGTTTACCAGTATCGGATGCATGGAGTATGCATTGGAATGGACCGATATTGAACTTTGAATTAGATTTTGAAACTTACCGTAAACATCTATTCAATTCAATATCATAAGTTGATCCTAGATCACATGATCGAAATCCTGATATGGTTAGGCTCAATTTCAAGAGTGTTACTCGTGTTCTTTGATTTGTTAGTTAAGCCTAGTTTTGTATCAGGGTAATACGTACATTTTGGGAACACAGTAATACAATTGAGTGGGGGAGCGCTAACATAAATATGGAATCTATAGCTTCTATTTGGCAAATAGAAGTAAAGGATGATTTCCTTCGAGCTTAACCAAACGAAGATAAATGGTGGAGATCTCATTTCACTTAGGTGAAATATCATTTATACAGGGTTAAGTGTTTTAAGGATAAAATACATTGTAGGGTGTTACGGTAATTTAATCCCTGTACAGTGTAAATCATCTATATAGAGGATCATTGATCACATTAGGGTTATAACAATGGATAACTAATGACGTGTCTATATCGTGGAACATATAGAGCGTTTCTATATGACTGAGAGTGCAATTCCAAGTTCTAAGTGTGGATTCAATGAGGAATTAATAAGTTATGGAATTTACTTGGTAAATTCGGTTCGACTTATTGGAAGCTCGGTTATATAGACCCATGGTCCCCATACTAGTTGAGGCCATACTGCTTGTAAGACTCAGTTAATTGATTTTAGTTAATCAATTATAATTCTAAAAGTTAGACTATGTCTACTTTATGAATTCTCACAGTTTAAGGATGAAATCGTAAAGAAAATGGTTTCTAGGTTTAATTATTAATTAAGAGACTTTGTATGTCTAATTAATAATTATTTTAAATGAAAATATTATTTAATAATCTATTTTAGTTATTAAATAATTAGTTTTGGCATTTAAATGATTAGAATTGGAAAAATGGCATTTTTGGAGAAATAGAAATAAAATTAAGGAAACTGCAAAATCCAAGTGAGGCCCATTTCCCTCTATGGCCGAGCACTCCCTTTGTGTTTCCCAATTATTATTTTTATTTTTTAATTGCCATGTAATTGCTAATCAAAGCCTAGCTATAATAGGAAAGTGGTGGATCACACTAAATAAGGCAGTTAATTGATTACACGGTAATTAAGGAAACTGTTTATTTGGAAAGTTGTGCTCTCCCTTTTCCTTATATAAAGCAACCTTGTTCTCTTCTCTTCTATGCAAGAAAAGCCACAAAATTAAGAGAGAAAAATAGAGAGAAATTTCGAAATCCTTGTGAGATGAGTAGTGCCCACACACATCAAGTGGTATCTCAATCATAGTATGGAAGACTATGGAATTTCTGCATCAAAGAAGGAGAAAAGGAGATCCAGGTTCAGATCTTGGTGATGCTCTGCTACAGAAAGGAATCAAGGGCTAGAGATCTAAACGGAAGGAGTCATATTATTCCGCTGCACCCACTGTAAGGTTTTCTAACTTTATATGTGTTTATTTTCATTGTTTTAGAATTCATATTAGGTTGTTAATCCAACATACTTGTTAGTAAATCTAGATCCTGGTAAAATAATTTCCAACAACTGGCACCAGAGCCATGGTAATGATTTACTTTCATGTAATATGAATTAAAACGATGATTGCATGTTTCTGTGTTGATTTGGATGGTTTCATGTTGGTTTATGTGTTGTTTGATGAATGTCGATGTTGTACAGTTTCGTTTTCCATAAAAAGTATTTTTTCAATTTTTGAAAATATTTTATTTGGATTCCTTGTGAAAAATTAAGCAATTTTGTTTTTTACGGAACTCGATTCCGATAAAAATTGTGAAAGTTATGAATTTTTGAATTTTGGATGCCATGGCTGTCGAGTGGGTGCATCGTGTGCACCAGGCACTCGGACGAGCCAGGCACGCGCGCGCCCATCACCCTGCAGCTGACCGAGGTTTCTCGGTCAGGCACCCTGCAGGCGCCGAGATTTCTCGGCAATTTCCCCTCATCCGCGCGCGCATGAAGGCTGCGTGCAGCCTGTTGCACGCCCAATTCTAGGCAGTTTCCCAAAAGTTGCGATTTTTGGGGTTTTTCCCCAAAAATCCAATTTTTTCATGGGATTGTTTCCCAAAATTCAATTTTTTCTTTCTTAAATATTTCTAAATTGAAATGTTTCCAATTTTAAATATTTTCAATTGGAATTTTTCCAATTTTAAATATTTCTATTTTGGATTGTTTCCAATTTTTAAATATTTCCTATTATGGTCAGATTTAAAAATTTGTTAAGTTCTTTAATATTTATTTATTATTTAATTATAAGATTAGATATTTTGATATTTAAGATTTTTTAAATTAAAAGATAACTTTGTCTTTTTATTTAAAATATTATATTAAAATTATCTTATATGATAAATTAAATAATTAATAAATTTGAAATTAACATAGATACTTTTATAGATATACTTACCATAATATTTTCAAATTCAAAAATTTGTTATTTTGTTAAATATTTAATTATTTATAAATTATAAGTTTAAAAATGATATTTTTTCTATATATATCAATTTTTTTCTTATTAGAAATTTATAAATCATATCTTAAATATTTAAATAACATAGATATTTTTGTAGAGATTTGAATATTGCTTAATTTGAGATATTTTGACATATAATTATGGTAATTATTATTTAACCAAATCTATTTTAAAATTGGTTTATTTTATTAAATTATAAGATCTGAAAGTGATATTGGAGATTCTTTCCTTTTAAATCATTGATCTTATTAGATATTTAATTTGATTCAAATAAACCTAGATATTTTAAAATTAGTTTCCTTTATTTGGTTAGTTTAAGAATAATAATTTAATTATATTAATATCTTGTTTTCACATCTGTTACATGGACAATGTTTGTTTGTTTATATTGTTTATTCAAAACTTTTTAACAAACCTATTATTTATCTGATCTAAATTGCTATGATTAACTTGTTGACAGATCATGATCCATTGATCTGATTTTAATCATAGTCCAATTGACGATAGATCTTATAAATAATTTGTAACAGGTAAATTTTGTACTTCTTTCATCTGTGTAAACCTAGTAACATGATAGGGTCCATCCAAATCATTTGACCTGTGTGAGCCTATATGTTTGCTTTTGGGCTTAGATACATATAGGGAGCCCATTTAAGTTTTTACTAAGTAAATGGACTAGGTTGCTAAAATAAATTTTGACATAAGAAAATTTATTTAGGCCCAATTAGATTTGGGCTTATTCAATGAATAACAATTATTTATTGAAAGGTTAAATTCCTCTCTTTTGGGCCTTGTGTGAGAGTTGGGGGCCATAGAAGTGGGTACGACATACTGAACCCAGCTCCCCCTCACATGAACTACCCCAATTGTGAAGGCCCATTTGCCTTATTTAAATAATTGTATTAGGTTAATTATATTAGTTTTACCTAATTAAAATTGAATTAGCAACATAATTAACTTTTAAAATATATGAAATTTATTTTCATTGTAATATTTTAATGTTAGTTTTAGAAAAACACTTAGTCAATGATATATTCTAGATAGTTGTTTCTAGCACTAGTTATTATTTCTAATATTAAATAAGAAAATATCATTGATTGTGAAATTAATTGTCTCATAATTAATTTTGGTACAATCTAAGTTTAGAATATTTTCCTAGTATTAAACTAGAATTAATAATTAAGTTTCCTCTTTACTTAATTATTTATTTCTTGAATTTAATACATTTAATTAAATTGAAAATTTCAATATCTAAGTTGATTTTCATCATGATACTTTAATATTGTTATTTTAATGTTATTTAATTAAAGTTGAAAATTATTTTAAGTTTGGAATCTTATTTCAGAATAACTTAAGTTTGAATAATTTTCAGAATATATTTTATTTTATTTTATTAATCATTTCCCAAAATTTCGAAATTACATTTCTTTAATGTAGAAATTTCGAATTTTATTTGAAAAATAGATTAAAGTTGAAATAAAATATATTATAATTAGAAATTGGATTAATTAGTCTATGAAAGTCTAGATAGATATTATCTGTTTTGCTTGAAGTATTTTTCTAGTGATATTTAATTAAATAGAAAATTAATATTTAAGTTGATTTTTTTAATCATGATACTTAAATATTTGAAATTTTTCTTAGATATTTAATTAAATAGGAAAATTATATTTTTTGTTGAAAATTAATTTTTATTAATTAATTTTGGGCCAACATAAAATTAGAGTAATTTTCCAGGATTTATTTTTATTTTATTTTAAAGCATTTTCGAAATGCAATATATATTTATAGAAAATTAAATTTGAGTTGTAAATTAATTTAAATTAATTTTGAAACAACTTAAATTGAATAATTTTCTAAATATTTATGGAAATTATTACTAAGATGGAAATAATTCACGTTTTTTTTTCTTCATATCCATCTAAGTATAATTTATAAATATTACATTAAAATTTATATTTAGAATTTTTCATTCTAAATTGGAAATTTTAATAAATATATATTTAAAATAAATGGATTAAAATAAATATTAGAAGAAAATACAAACCTTCATTAAATAATGAGCTTTATAATTATAAGGATATTCGATCTCCATTGTTGGTTTTACATAGCTATTGTTTTAGTGAGTAATCCTCCCTAATGGAGGAACGTTCATTAGCAAGTTAGCACCGTTTAATCTCGAAAGATAAGTAATCTTGTAAGTTTTTTATATAGTTTATGATCACCCTAATGGTGGCGACTGTATAAGACTTGCAAGAATATGAAACAATGGTGGAAGCTCATAAGATAGAATAGCCTTGACTCTCGCCTAAACGGGACAACGCGGATTCACATCTTGATCGAATAAAAGGTTGCTAGAATGTTTGACATTTTAGATGAGCTGACAACTCTATTCAATGGATGATAGCTTTGACTCTCGCCTAAACGGGACACTGATATCAGTTTGTTGAAAACCTTGGAAATTATTTAGGATTGTATGTTTTAGTATTTTCACTTGTCATTCCTACTTGCTATGTGCTTCATAATTTCTGAATTGTGTATGAATTTGTATTGAACCATGTTATTTTCTGTTATTAAATTGTAGTTTAATTTCGAATCTTCATTGTTGGTCTAACTTGATTTTTTTTCTAATGAGATAAATCCCTAATGAATTTTCACCATTAGACTAACATAATAGTGTTCGATCTCGAAAGATAAATATTGTATACGCAAGGTCTAGCTGTTCATCAATTGATGACACCTTATACTAGTGTTTTACAATATGAAACAAGAAGATTATATAAATAAGATTACTTTGACTCTTGCTAATCGGAGCATCGTTGGATTCTTATTTAAAACGAAATTATCCTAATTCCTCTTAGCTTATTCATTTCTAATTAGCTTAATGACATATCATTGGATGAATGGTCTATAAATCATATAAAGTCTTATTTTCTCTTAAGAAATTAGATGACGCATATGATTATATTCCCGGAATTCTATCCCTAAATGATATAAATCCTCAATCTTAGATATCTCCTACTTGTATAGGCAAATCATAGAGTTAGATTAGTAGTGGTGGTCCAAGAAAGAATTACTAATTATATAGTTACACTTTCACAAGTGTTTCATAACCATTTTCTTTCAATGGATTCAAACTGTATGAGTTTAGTATTCTGTGACCAGAATCCACTTGCACTATTCTAAGAACTCTTTGATGTAACTTAACCTGAGTCATCAAAAGATACAACCACATATTTTATAAATCAATGGCATTTGTATCTTGTTCATAGTGGTTTTGACAAGATCATTCTCTGCAACGAGTTAATATGCCTATATCCACTGAAAGTATTTCATCTTATTCGCAGATGGATGTACATTCAGGGGTGGATATGAGTTTTTCGTTGTATTCTTAAAACGATCACTCTAGATTTTACCTTATGCAAAAGAAATTTGAAATGTTTGAAAAATTTCATGAATTTCTAGCAATGGTAAGTGGTTAAAGATCTTGAGAACTGATAGGGGTGGAGAAAAAGTTAGTTGATATGCAGTTCAAAGATCATTAATTTGATTTTGAATTATATCCAAACTTACCTCCCCAGAAATTCGAGTTGCATATTGATGATTAGTTACTAGTCGTTGCCTAAATCCTTCTATGGTAATATAATTTCAGAATGATGTAATGGTTGTATACTTAATGTAAATCATTACTAGATTCATGGATGACCTAATTGAAATCTTAAGAAAAGCTAGAACTGCTAACCTTGGTTTGCATGTTTGTTAGCTATTCTAAGTGATTAGGGGTGGAGCATCCCGTAGTCATTAGATAAGAAAGTGTTTGTTTAAACAAATACTACTTTTCTAAGAAAATGACTAAGTCTGAAAGTAAAGTAGCAAATAAAGGAGATATTTTTTCTTGATTCCAAAAGTGTTCTATCATCTTATTTTACAAGATGATCCCACTGCCTCTGTTGTCTTAACACAACTGAAGAGGTCTATACCATTTAGTTTTCTTTGACATAGTTCACGGTACCTTGTTGTAGTGGGAGAGTTTCTAGGAACTCACCTTGTTATAACTTGGAAGACACTAGTGATTAAAATCCATTGTGAGTTTAAACAAGTAATGGATTGTCAAGATAAGAAACTAAGATGAAAGCCAATAGAACTATGGTTTGATCCATTCACAAGGAGTAACCTAAAGTTTTCTATTACAAGGACATGAAAAGAAATTTTCGTTCATAAGTCTATTCAATGGACTTAACAAAACTTCCTGTTCCTAGTATTATAGGTTTGAGTTTATCTAAACCTATGGCTTGTGGTATACCTGGTAATTACTTACTCTAATGCAAGCAACTTACTTTAGTAAGATGTTGGAGCATTTTCTTTCCAATGGAAATCTATAGAAGCTTCACAACTTCTTAGATATAGATTATATTTATCTAAGGAAAAGTCTCAACTATTCCAGAGAAGATAAAGCCATGAAAGAATTTCTTAAATCAACAGTGAGAGGTCTTAGATATGCTTTTGTATGCCTTAGACCAGACACCTGCTGTTGAGTGGGAGTAATGAGTAAGTATCAGATTAATCCAGGAGAAGAACATTGGAAGACAATCAAGTAAATCTTAAGATTAAGAAGAGGAACTATATGTTAGTCAACAAGGGTGGTTTTGAAACTCTTAGACTACACCACATCAGATTTTGAGACTTGCCTGTGTGCTAGAAAGTCAGCTGATGAGATGGTGATTACTTTGGGGGTGGAGTAGTGATTTTGGAGAAGTGTAAAAACCTATCTGAAATCTCTTAGTCTACCAGAAAGAGACTGAATGTTAAAAAGTTGCAGGAAAGATACTTATTCAGTCTAAGGAAAGTTCTATACATTTGTGGCAGTGTTCCAACTTGCCTTAACTACTAGGGTTACTTCCTGAATAACGAAAGAGTAGTTGCCCAAAAGTATAGAATCCAGTATCCCAAAAGAGTAGACATATAGAGAGGAATTTCACATTATCATGGATTTTGTGATTAAGGAAGAGTAATAGTGGAGAAGAGGTTGTGTTTAATTCAACCTGTCAGATCCCATTACGAGGAGTTTACTACTATTACACTTGATTTGTATATCAAGGTGTTAATGATTATTTGAAATGCATTTTTTGTTTTATATTAGTGCAAGTGGGAGTTTGTTGGGTTTTATGCCCTAAATAAAACTCATTTCATATAATCAGATTTACTTATTAATAAAGATCACAAATAACATTTTATGTTGCATGGTTCACATGATTTATTTCATGATTATATGTGTATATAATGTATGAATTCTTTTTAAGTCCAGAACATATGAGTTGGTTAAAGATTATAGTGTTGTCAGCACAGTGGAATATAATCTTTATTATATGTTCAAAAGTTTATTCCCTGATTTGTCAGAACACTGGATTTAGACTGACATGGTATAATCAGCGATAGGTATTCTTACACCTTGGAAAAGTGTTATGTCCTTTCCAGGACATTGGCAAAGTTTACCAGTATTGGATGCATGGAGTATGCATTGGAATGGACCGATATTGAACTTTGAATTAGATTTTGAAACTTACCGTAAACATCTATTCAATTCAATATCATAAGTTGATCCTAGATCACATGATCGAAATCCTGATATGGTTAGGCTCAATTTCAAGAGTGTTACTCGTGTTCTTTGATTTGTTAGTTAAGCCCAGTTTTGTATCAGGGTAATACGTACATTTTGGGAACGCAGTAATACATTTGAGTGGGGGAGCGCTAACATAAATATGGAATCTATAGCTTCTATTTGGCAAATAGAAGTAAAGGATGATTTCCTTCGAGCTTAACCAAACGAAGATAAATGGTGGAGATCTCATTTCACTTAGGTGAAATATCATTTATACAGGGTTAAGTGTTTTAAGGATAAAATACATTGTAGGGTGTTACGGTAATTTAATCCCTGTACAGTGTAAATCATCTATATAGAGGATCATTGATCACATTAGGGTTATAACAATGGATAACTAATGACGTGTCTATATCGTGGAACATATAGAGCGTTTCTATATGACTGAGAGTGCAATTCCAAGTTAAGTGTGGATTCAATGAGGAATTAATAAGTTAGGGAATTTACTTGGTAAATTCGGTTCGACTTATTGGAAGCTCGGTTATATAGACCCATGGTCCCCATACTAATTGAGGCCATACTGCTTGTAAGACTCAGTTAATTGATTTTAGTTAATCAATTATAATTCTAAAAGTTAAACTATGTCTACTTTATGAATTCTCACAGTTTAAGGATGAAATCGTAAAGAAAAAGGTTTCTAGGTTTAATTATTAATTAAGAGACTTTGTATGTCTAATTAATAATTATTTTAAATGACAATATTATTTAATAATCTATTTTAGTGATTAAATAATTAGTTTTGGCATTTAAATGATTAGAATTGGAAAAATGGCATTTTTGGAGAAATAGAAATAAAATTGAGGAAACTGCAAAATCCAAGTGAGGCCCATTTCCCTCTATGGCCGAGCACTCCCTTTGTGTTTCCCAATTATTATTTTTATTTTTTAATTGCCATGTAATTGCTAATCAAAGCCTAGCTATAATAGGAAAGTGGTGGATCACACTAAATAAGGCAGTTAATTGATTACACAGTAATTAAGGAAACTGTTTATTTGGAAAGTTGTGCTCTCCCTTTTCCCTATATAAAGCAACCTTGTTCTCTTCTCTTCTATGCAAGAAAAGCCACGAAATTAAGAGAGAAAAATAGAGAGAAATTTCGAAATCCTTGTGAGATGAGTAGTGCCCACACACATCAAGTGGTATCTCAATCATAGTATGGAAGACTATGGAATTTTTGCATCAAAGAAGGAGAAAAGAAGATACAGGTTCAGATCTTGGTGATGCTCTGCTACAGAAAGGAATCAAGGGCTAGAGATCTGAACGGAAGGAGTCATATTATTCCGCTGCACCCACTGTATGGTTTTCTAACTTTATATGTGTTTATTTTAATTGTTTTAGAATTCATATTAGGTTGTTAATCCAACATACTTGTTAGTAAATCTAGATCCTGGTAAAATAATTTCCAACACATACACCCTGTGCACAGTTGCCCACTCTTCTCACCTCAATTGCTAAGACCACACTTGCTACCTCGGTCACCTCAACAAATTTCCTTGTTGAGAACAAGATCCTAAACATTCATTAACACAACAATACACTTAAAATCTCTAAACTCATACAGAAACTTTCGTAGAAATACGTAACACATAAGTCAATTTCACTTGCATGACACACCATACATAAGCCTTTATTATTTTGATTCACACAAACATATTGCATGTACTCAAATAAACATTTTTTAACGTAAAACATGAATTCATACAACACCTTTTTACGTAAAATTTTATTAAAATACTATTTATTCTAATTAAAATCCAAATAAATAGTTAGTTAATCACAATTAATTATAATAAATACCTACGACAACTAATAAATTATAAAACCTATTTCACTTTATATCATAGACAGTAAATGGTATTGCAAAAATACATTTTACTATTTTAACAACACTTAACTATTTTTCATAATTAGTTTAAGCATTAACTAACTAAATTCATGAAAAATACCAAAAATGATTAAAAACTGAATCTAACTATTCTAACACAATTTATATTCTATACTAAGCCACAAATAATTTTCTTTGAATTTTCTAAGCAACCTAGGTATTTTTCATAATTAAAATAAGAAATAATATCAATAATTCATGAAAAATACATAATCCCCTGAAAATTCAATCTATCAATTTTATAACAGTTTATATATCATAGCCCATCATATAAAATAAACTTAGATTTTTTTGAGCACCTAAGTATTTTTCATAATTAATTTATGAAATAAACTAAATAATTCACAATAATTCCAAATAAATTCAGAAAATTATGAAACTTCACCAAGCACTTTAGAATAAAATAAGAATTCAAAATCTACAAAAATATTTAATAAAACACCTCAAAAGTGCTCAGAACATGGTCACCGGCGTTCTCGTCGGTTCGTCGTCGGCAAAGTGTAACTTTGTCCCCGATTGCTCTTGACAAGTCCTTTCGATTGGAGAAGCTCTCCACAGTGCTCAGGACCTCAAAATGATCAAGATCAACCCAAGAATAGAGGTCCAAGTTGGGAGATTGGAGTTGTCTCCTTCGTTGGCGGTGTACCGTCTTTAATGGAGTCAAAATATTGGTCCTTCGTTTTGGACGTTAAAGCTTTGTTTTCTTACATCAAAAACAATCCTTAGGGTCCCATGCACTCACATATAACCTCCCTTGACCCAAGAACAAGCTTAAACACGTTCAAATTCGTGTCTGTTTCAAGTCGCACCTTCGAAGCTTCAACAATGGCGAAACTCGAAACAGGGGCCTCCGACCCTTATACCACGTTAAAAAGCTTCCTTAGGTCGTACTTAAGTGATCTCAAACCACCACTTTAATCCAGGTTGCAGTCCACTTGAAGAACAAAAAAATTTCAGTATATCGTATACACCGTATACAGCGTACTCTCTCTCTCTCTCTCTCTCTCTCTCTCTCTCTCGTTCTCTCTTTTGGCGTACGAAATCTCAACTCAAAAACTTAATTTTTATTGTGTTTAAACCCAAGCAAAAAGATCTCTTTGAACCGAAGTGGAATTATTCTCATTCCACAAAAATCTCTATTGTTATACAGTTATACATCATATCGTATATGTGCATAAGCACATTAACAGAACAACAACAACAATAACAACAACGATGATGATGATAATAATAATAATAATAATAATAATAATAATAATAATAATAATAATAATAATAATAATAATAATAATAAGTATGTTAAATATACCTTTAACACTATAATAATATTTACCAATATTATTATACTAAAAATAATAATCACAAATAGTATTATACTATTATAAGTTAACATATATCATTATTATTATTATTCCCACTAATAATAATATGCACCAAAATCAAACTAAATCAATGTTGATCGAGGTTTTTGGCAACCAATAAAATAATAATATTTTAGGGAGCTATAAGAAATTAAGAAGGAGATTTTTTACATAGTTGGGGCGTTAATGAGCCTTAGTCCACAAGTCTGTGTATTTATGATAGTATTTAATACAGATGTTCTTGGTAAGGTTTTACTCTTCTAGCACTTATGCAACCCAGAATTCTCGACCCCTCTTTAATGAGCTTTGGGGTATTTATAGTGTTTTTGTGGGGTGATCCCCAGAATTAAGGTACATGCATTTCTATAACTATCAATAAAGTTGTACATTCCCAATGAATATATCATGGGTTATGCATGGTCTAATCCCTAGGTGCTGAAGGGATTTTATGAGGGCAGTCCTTAATCCCTCTTGACTGATGTGATTCTTCACAGAGTAGCTGTCACTAGACTTTATATGTCATAGCCTACTGGGTACAGATCGGGGGTTGTGTCGTCAGACTTTATTGCGTGTGGCAGTTCCAATACGCCTCCTCCCATGCAGCATTAAATGCGAGATGACTGTTCAGAGGAAGCCTGACACCACCCGGAGATGCTTTGATGCCATCTTGCTCTCTGGGAGCATATGAGACTTTGCATGCCTTCTCCGGGAGGCATATCCAAAATAATGCTTTTCTTTATTAAGACTTAGCTATTTAATTCAAACGCTAAACCCTTTCCATCCAGGTGTCACTTTCCGGTTGGTGCTCGTATATTAGGAAAAATCAGGGGCAACATTTACCCCCCAAGCCTTGTTTAATTGTGAAGTGAACAAGGCTTCCTTAGGTGCCTCCAACTGGCTCCTTGGGTCACTGGCACGTGCTTTGGGCGCGTGATGGCGTATTTAATGATCACCATTACTGTAGCGATTCCCTTTTTGCAGGCGTCGATTCGTTTCTTGTCCATTAATTGATACGTTGCATTAATGGGTGTCAGACGGACACTCAAGCGTTTCTACCGTCTTGATGATGATCCAATCCAACCGTTGGATCGTGGGAATTCGAATCGTGTGCCTTCCCTACCGTTCGATTGGTAGCTGATCACAGCTGTTTCACATGTGTTTTGGCCTATAAAAGCCACCCTTCTCACTTCATTTGGTTACTTTCAGAATTTCACCAAATTTTCTTAAGTTTTCCAGAGAGAAAAAGAAACCCTGGAACAGAAACCCTCAAACACCATAGATTTCTTACTTATCTTCCTTCGCCGCTGCCAATCAACTCTTTACCGTCGGTCAACAACAACACCCAGTTCTCAAGCTTTATGTAAGTTCTTCGCATTTTGTACTTTAGTTTACTGTTTGTGTACATCACATGCTTTACTGTTCATCTGCTTTTTCTGGTTTGATGTTTGAGTTTCTGGGAATTTCTGTTTTGAGCTTTTGTGTAACGCGTTATATTCCTCCTTCGTGGTGTTCGAGTTACTTCTTTTCTTCATATTTTTAGTCGAGGACCCATCTCTTTCTCACGTAATGACATTCAAGGGTTTAGAGTAGACTTTGTCTTCTCAATTTTTACCCCTTTTCTTTTACTTATTCGTAATGTCACCATCTGTGGGATTCTTGCACTCGACTCTTGTCAAGGAAAACATTCTGGGGCTTTCTTTTTGACAAGTGTCTGGAGGGGGCCTCTTTCCAGCGGTTAGGGGACCCCCATTCCCTTTTCTGAATTAGGGTTTGGTTTGGGGCCTGACTGCTGGATTTTTTCAGTCTTTTTCAGAACCAAAATATCTGCATCCGGTTCCAAATCTTCAAAGAAAGGGGGGAAGCGTCTGGCCACCATAGAAGAAGTTATGAAGGGTTCGGTAGCCCAAGAAGGGCACAGGTCCCGCGCCAACGGGTGGGAAGCGGCCGAGCTTCACTCCACCTTAACTTGCCCTCACCAGCTGGAACATATCGTGGTGGTGGCAGGTATCAAGCCTGCGACCTCCGGGACCTACCACCGGCCGCCCCGGGACGCAGAGACGCCCAACCACAACTACGGGGTCTTCGGAGCCTAGAGCCAAATGCATTTAATGGCCGGGGCCATGCTTCCCCTTCAAGATTAATTTATTACTTTTCTTGTATTTGTCGGCCTTGCTCCATACCAACTCATTCCTCAAGCTTACTGCCTACTTTTAGGCTTGTTTATTTTTTACTCTGCCCGGAGCTGGGGCTCTCCCAGTCCGGCAGAGATTTTGTATTTTTACGAACTCGTTTTCATCCCCAAAAAGGGGGATAAGTTTAAGGACAGTTTTTACGGTCTCTGGGCCCATCCTTTGAATGAGGGCCCGATCCCTTTTAACTATCGGAAGCATGTGAAGGAATACCGTCACCGCTTCTTCTTCTCCTCCGGGTTCCAGGCTGTGGAGCATCCAGAGCTTCTCACGGAGTGGGTTAGGATCCTTCCTTATGCGCGGACTGAACCTACTCAGCTTTTCCTCCAACGGGCTAAGACCTTCACCACATATGACAAGAAGGCCCTTGACGTCGGAGAGTTGGTCACGACAGAGCAGTGTCGGAAGGCCAAGCTGATCTTGGGGAATCAGTCGGTGGACGACTCCAACCTTTCTAAAGTCGTCTGTCCTAATGTGAGGGCTCTGGCCGCAGAGAAGGTATTTCGGGATGACATCATTGCCACGGCAGAGGATAAGTACCAGAAGTACCTCTTCAAGAGGGAACAGGAGTGGGCTTATAATAAGGCCCAGGTGACCGCCGGAAGGGCACTTCGCATTGGGGCTTCAGTGGAGTAGAGGACCCCCAGACCAAAGCCCGTGGTCCCGGTAGCGAATACGGGGGCTCCTAATGCCAGCACTTCGGGTTCTGGTAAGTCTCCTTTAATGATACATTATGTCCCTTCCGTCCGTGAGTATGCTAGCCTTAGGCCTATAGGGTTCGATGAACGTCTCCATAGGTTTAGGATGCCTTCCACTCGATGGGGGAATCATGCCAAGGAGTATTATTTCTCCCACTTAGGCGATTATTTAGGTCGGTCCTGGATGGGTTTTGGACCTCTAGTACCCGTTCCCTTGGACTCTTCAGCCTATCTATCTTTTAGCTGGTTCTGTCCCTCGGACAGCTATCTCGGGGATGATGCAGCCAGTGTTAAGATTTGGGACTTTGCTAGGGCTGAATTAGGGAGTCAAGGTAGGACTAGCTCTATTGCCTTTTTGTTAAGTGTATGCTGTTTTCACAGGTGTTCTAACACTTAACCCTTTCTCTTGTTGCAGCAGCCGTACCCATGGACGAAATCTTGGCCACTCTTGCTGGAGCTTATAGTCCTGGTGCTTCCCCTTCTCCTACTTCTTCTCAGTTGGTCACTCCCGGGAGGGCTTCCTCTAGTGCCCCTCCGAGCACTATTGACTTAGTGGACGAGGAGGAGGTACTTCTTGAGGAAGCTGAAGAAGGTGAAGAAGAGCAAGAGATCGCTCTTGTGCGCAAGCGCAAGGGCAATATGGTGGAGGAGGGGCCTTCTAAGCGCCCCAGGAAGGTGGACACTCCGGCCCCGATCCACGACTCTGGGATTCCCTCCGAGGCGGAGGAATACACAGTGCATCATGGCATTGTGTTGACTCCGATCCCCGGAGATGAGGAGACGCAAAATCTTTGGATAGCCAAACACAACTACGCCCTTGATGAGTACACCCGGGGGCGTGCTGAGGTGGAGGCCTTGAAGAGGGTCTTACGAGAGGAGCTGCAAAACACTCTCAACAAGGAGGACTTTTGAAATCTGTGGGACCTAAACATGGACGCCCTGACGGACTGGTTCAACCGTTTCCTCAGGCCCACCTTGGCCCCTTGTGCCTTGGAGATGACCAGCGAGTATGTCTCCCATCTGACTAAATTAATGCTCAAACGTTACGCTGCTTGTGCATCCTTGAACTCCGTCTACCAGGTTCAAGACATCAGCAATGCCATGGCTGCGGTAAGTACTTGTGATTTATTTCTTTCCTCGATATTTTGTCTAAGGCTTTTATTCTCACTCTTATCTCCTTTTCAAGATTACTGCAGAGACCAGCCGCCTTTCCAAGACCATAGTTAATCATGGCTTCGTCCTGTTCGAATTCGGGGGCATAGACGAGGTCGTGAGGATCTTGCGGGACCTGTCCGCTGAGAGGCGAGCGATCCAAGAGGAGGCTGAGCGAAAGGAGGCCCTTGCTAAGGTGAAGCTTGAGGAGGAGGCCAAGCAGAGGGAAGCCCAGGCGGAGGTGATGCTCCGAGAGGAGGTCCTGCGGAGGGATAGGCTGGAGGCGAGGCACCTGGAGGCGCTGAGGGGGGAGGGCGAGGCCACTACCAAGGCCAAGCGGGAGCTTCGGGAGGCTAAGGAGGCCATAGATGAGATGGCCGCCAAGGTGAGGTCCTTAGAGGAGTTGTACCAGGTGGACTTGCAGTCCAGGGCTAACTTGGCCGTGGAGATGAAGGAGCTAAAGTGTTGGAAATTATTTTACCGGGATCTTAGATCTACTCACAAGTATGTTGATTAACACCCTAAATATGAAATTCTAAAATGATTATAAATTAAATACATATAATGTATGAGAAACCTTACATTGGGTGCAGCGGAATAAAATGTCTCCTTCCGTTCAGATCTCTAACCCTTGTATCCTTTCTGTCACAGAGTATTATCAAGATCTGAACCTGGATCTCTTTCTCTCCTTTCTTTAGTGCTGAATCTCCTTCTTGTTGAATGTCTTTCTTCACGATCTTCCTCACTATGATTGAGGTATCACTTGCTGTGTGTGGGCACTACTCTATCACTAAGAGATTCGAAATTATTCAAGGAAGAAGAGGGTATAGGTGGCGGCTAGGTTAAAGAGAGAAGCTCTGGTTTTTCTCTGAAGGAAACAAGATGTGAAAGTGTATATTTCCTGAAGCCTTCACTATCTATTTATAGCATACCACATAGGGTTAGGTTTGAATTATTTGGCATTAAAATAATGAAAATATTAGATGATAAAGCCTATAAAAGTGGCCGGCCATGGCATTATGGATTTGGGCCTCACTTTTTGCAATTTTGCAGTTTTATCATTTCTGCATCTCATTTTCTCAAAAATGCCAATTTTCAAATTCAACCATTTAAATGCCAATTCTAACTATTTAATAACTATAAATAATTATTAAATAATATTGTCATTTATCATATTTATTAATTGAACCATACAAAGTATCATAATTAACAAATATGCCCTAAAAACTCTTTCTTTACAATTTCGCCCTTACTTAGTGAAAAATTCACAAATAGACATAGTCTAATTTGAGAATTATAATTGATTAATCAAAACCAATTAAATGAGTCTTACAAGTAATATTATCTCAACTAGTGGGGGGACCATGGGTCTATATAACCGAGCTTCCAATAAGCAGATCAAGAATTTATAACCTAAATTCACTGACTTATTAATTCTTCGTTGAATCCACACATAGAACTTAGAACTGCACTCTCAGTATATAGAACGCTCTATATGTTCCACCATATAGACACGTCATTAGTTATCCATTGTTATAATCCTAATTTGATCAATGATCCTCTATATGAATGATCTACACTATAAAGGGATTAGATTGCCATAACACCCTACAATGTATTTTATCCTTAAAACACTTAACCCAACATAAATGATATTTCAGCTATGTGATATGAGTACTCCACCATTTATTTTCGTTTGGTCAAGCTCGAAGGAAATCATCCTTTACTCTCTATTCGCCAGATAGAAGCTATAGATTCCATATTTATGTTAGCGCTCCCACTTAATTGCACTACCGTGTTCCCAAAATGTACGTATCACCCTGACCTAAAAGTAGGCTTAACCAACAAATCAAAGAACACGAATAACACTCTTGAGATTGAGCCTAATCATATTAGGATTTAGATCATTTAATCTAGGATCAACTAGGCGATATTGACTTGAATAGATATCACGGTAAGTTTAATAAATCTATGTCAAAGTTCAATATCGGTCCCTTCCGATGCATACTCCATGCACCCAACCTGAGCTTTACTTTAACCAATGCTCTGGAAAGAACATAGCATTTCTCCAAATGCAAGTAAACTCTTTTGTAGATTATCATATCAGTAAAACCCTGTGTCGTATAAATCTAGGAATCTTTATTCACATGGTCATGTTTACTTTCTAATGTGTTGACAACCCAATAAACAAGATCAAGTATGTGAAAAGGGTTTCAGATGAATTTATAAATCAAATAGACAAGCAATTGATAACATGAACCAAAACATACACAAATGAAGGAAAAATACTTCTGTTTCTTTATTGATTTTGAATAAAATGGATTACATTGAAATGGAGTTTTATTTAGGGCATAAAACCCAACAATCTCCCACTTGCACTAATATAAAACTAATCAGTACATATCAATTAATCCTAAATTCTGACGGTGCTTTTCAAATGTAGTTACTGCCAAGACTTTGGTGAATGGATCAGCTAAGTTTTCTTCTGTGTCCACTTTCTCAACCAGTACATCCCCTCTTGCCACATATTCTCTGATGATGTGATGCTTCCTTTCTATGTGTTTGCTTCTCTTGTGACTTCGAGGTTCCTTACTATTGGCTATTGCTCCATTATTATCACAACGTAGGACCAGAGGCTTTTCCATTCCAGGCACGACACCGATACTGGTGAAGAACTTTCTTAGCCAGATAAGCTCTTTAGCAGCTTCTGCTGTAGCTATGTATTGTGCTTCCATCGTCGAGTCCGATATCGCGGTTTGTTTCGCACTTCTCCAAACCACTGCTCCACCCCCAAGAGTAAACACCATCCCAGATGCAGATTTCCTGTCTTCAAGACATGCCTGGAAATCTGAATCTATATAGCCTATGGGATTTAAAGCACTACCCTTATAGACTAATACAAGATTTCTTGTACTCTTTAAGTATTTCAGAATATACTTAACTGCATTCCAATGTTCCTGTCCTGGATTAGACTGATACCTGCTCACGATTCCAACTGCATAGCAGATGTCCGATCTAGTGCATAACATTGCATACATTAGACTTCCAACTGCAGAAGCATAAGGAATTTTCGCCATGTCCTCTATCTCTTGAGGATTAGTAGGAGACTGTTCCTTAGATAGACGAATACCATATCTAGAAGGCATATTCGCCCCATTGGTGTTGTTCATGGAGAATCTTTCTAAAACTTTGTCAATATAGGTTGTTTGAGAGAGAGCAAGAGATCTGTTCTTCCGGTTTCTAATAATCTAAATACCAAGAACATAGGTTGCCTAACCCAAATCTTTCATATCGAATTGAGTGTTAAGCCATTCCTTGATGTTAGTCATTTTCTTGATATTGTTTCCAATAATCAAAATGTCGTCAACATAAAGGACCAGGAATACTACTACTTGGTCCTCCTTGAGTTGGTAAACACAAGGTTCATCTTCATTCTGAAGAAAGCCGTAGGCCTTGATGATTTCATCAAACCTTTTGTTCCATGAGCGAGAAGCTTGCTTAAGTCCATAGATAGACTTATTTAATTTGCAAACTATCTTTTCCTGCCCTAGAAGAACATAGCCTTCTGGTTGCTCCATATAGATGGTTTCTTCAAGTACCCAATTAAGGAAGGCAGTCTTGACATTAATTTGCCAGATTTCATAATCGAAAGCAGCAGCTATGGAGAGAAGAATTCAGATTGATTTGAGCATGGCAACAGGACTAAAAGTTTCCTCATAGTCCACACCTTCTCTTTGGGTATAACCCTTGGCTACAAGTCTAGCTTTAAAAGTTTCGACTTCGCCTCCAGCGCCTCTTTTCTTCTTGTAAACCCACTTACATCCGATTGGATGATAGTCATCAGGTGCGTCTACATATTCCCAGAATTCGTTCTTTTTCATGGAATCCATTTTGAATCCATGCCGGCTGACCATCGTTTCTGTTGTGGACTAGCCATTGCCTGTTTATAGGTTAATGGGTCGTCATCAATACCGTCACCAACGACCATATTGATTTCACCATCCAAGCCATAACGAGCTGGTTTTGTTGAAACCCTCCCAGTACGACGAGGAACGGTGATTTTCTGAACAGGAACTTTGGTAGTAGTTTTCTCAGTTGGTTCGACTGAGGGAGTGGGATTATCCTCTTCTTGAGTGGAAGAGGATAGAACATTGGAAGGAGTTATATCTAAAAGAATTTCCTCTAAAACAACTTTACTTTTTGGTTTGTTGTCTTTAATATAGTTTTCTTCAAGAAAAGTAGCATTTGTAGAAACAAACACTTTGTTATCCTTGTGACTATAAAACAGTCCACCCTTAGTCTCTTTTGAATTTCCGAAAAACATGCAAACTTCAGTTCGTGATTCAAGTTTGCCTTCTTTCTTTCTCAAGACATGAGCAGGGCACCCCCAAATTCTATAGTGGCGTAAACTAGGTGTACGACCATTCCATAGTTCGACGGGTGTCTTAGGGACTTCTTTAGATGGAACAACATTTAAAATGTCATTTGCCATCTATATAGCATATCCCCAGAAGGACGTAGACAGAGTTGAATAACTCAGCATAGACCTAACCATTTCCAAAAGAGTGCGATTTCTTCTTTCTGCAACTCCATTTTGCTGTGGAGTGCCTGGGGCAGTGTATTGGGATTCAATTCCAAGTTCAATTAAATGATCTTTGAACTGCATATCCATATATTCTCCACCCCTATCAGTTCGCAAGATTTTTAATGTTTTACCTAATTGGTTTTGAGACAAAGCATGAAATTCTTGAAACTTTTCAAATGTTTCAGATTTCTTTTGCATTAGGTAAAGAAAACTATATCTAAAGTAATCGTCAATGAAAGTGACAAAATACTCATAACCACCTCGGGCTTTGACATTCAGGGGTCCGCAAACATCTGAATGCACTAACTCTAGGGGTTGTTTGGCCCGCTCTCCCTTTGCAGAGAAAGAACGTTTGGTCATTTTTCCTTCTAGGCAGGACTTGCATACTGGCAATTCACCTAAGACGACATTTTTTAATGGACCGTCTTTGGTTAGCCTTTTGAGTCTATCAAAGCCTATATGACCTAAATGTAAATTCCATAGATAGGTTTGATCATCATTATCAATCTCTTTTCTTTTGAGGTTTCTAGGTTTAACTACATTGAAAAGTTCACTACTTAGTGAGATTTGTGTATTTGGTCTTAAAACATAAAGCCCTTGTTCCATGGAAGCAACACATATTTGAAATCCATTACGAGAGATTGAATAATAAGAACTCAAAAAATTCAATATATAAGATTGTGTTTACAAACATGAGACACTAATCAAGTTTCTACTAAAGTTTTGAAACATTTTATAAAATTAAAATCTTTGTTGAAACTTGATGCGGGCTTTTCCTCTAGCTTTGACCGACACTAACTCGCCATTCCCAACTTTAAGCTTTAACTCTTCTGGAAGCAGATTTTCCCAAGTTTCAAGCAGCTGCAATGAAGAACATACATGGTTAGCAGACCCAGAATCAACAATCCAAGTGGATTTGTCGTTCTCTAAAACACATGATTCAAAGACAAAAGCATTACCTTCGTTTGAATTGTTTAGAAGCTGGGGACATCGTTCTTCTTGATGTCCGTTTTCATTACAATTCGAACATAGAGGATTATGTCTGATAATTGTACTTGAAGAACCAGCTTTGCTAGAGCTTTCATGCTTAATCCTTTTCCTCTAATTAAGATTTGCAAACGCAGGAGGTCCCATTGCAATCAGATTCCGTTCATGGGCTCGTAATTCTGCTTCGAGCTTGTCCATGTCGGATGAGTTGAAAGTGTTGATCATGTAAGAAACAACAAATTCATTATACTCCGGAGGAAGACTATTAAGAATGAATTGTACCCATTGTTCTCTTGATAAATCAATTCCTAGTAGATTTGCCTTTTGGAACTTCAGATTCATCATCAACAGGTGCGAATTTATGCAACTACCAGGATGCATTTTCACACTATAGAGTTCTTTTGCTAAGATATTAAATAGGAGTGGATCGGGGTGAGGGTTATTCATATTGGTACTACAATACATCAATAAAATAGAAGTAAGGTTTTGGTTAAAATAAATTCATACATAATTCAAAAAATAACAAATAATCACATATGTTATAAAAATACTAAATCTAACATAGTTTATTTTCCAAGGTTTTCAACAAATTGATACAGTGTCCCGTTTAGGCGAGAGTCAAAGCATCATCCATTCAATAAAGTTGTCAATTCATCTAAAATGATAATCATTCTAGCAACCTTTTATTCGATCAAGATTGGAATTCAACGTTGTCCCGTTTAGGCGAGAGTCAAGGCAATTCTATCTTATGAGCTTCCACCATTGTTTCATATTTTGTAAGTCAAATACAGTCGCCACCATTAGGGTTATCCATACCATATAAAACACTTACAAAGCTACTTATCTTTCGAGATTAAACGGTGCTAACTTGCTAATGAACGTTCCTCCATTACGGAGGATTAAAGCTATGTAAAACAAATAATGGAGATCGAATGTCTCTTGATTAAAGCTCATTATTTTAAAATATGTATTTTATTTAATCATTTATTCTGTATTATAATCATGAAAAATTACAAATTAAAGTTGGTTTAAATAAAAAATCAACTTTAATCAAATTTCAATTATTATTTAAATTCGAAAAATAAATTCGAATATAATGGAACAAATTTGAAAATATCTTGTTTAAGTTGTTTAGAAGAATCTAGAAATCAACTTAAAAGTATCTTTCAAATTAGATTTAATTAAATATAAAATTAAGTTGTAACCACTTAATTTGAAAATATTCCATTTTAAGTTAATATTTGAAAAAATATCAACTTAAAAAAAATATAAAGAATCTTAATAACCAATTCATAAAATTTCTCAACTTAATTTTGAAATTTGAAATTCAAAAGATATTCAGATTTAAGATGATTAGTTAGAGATAACTAATTTTCAACTTAAATAGGAATATTTAATGAAAAATTTAAATTAAGCTTCAGAAAGAATCTAGTTGGTTATAATTCTATATTTAATTAAATACAAGAATATACATATAGTGTTGGGTTTTATGCCCTAAATAAAACTCCATTTCAATGTAATCTATTTTATTCAACATCAATAAAGAAACATAAGTATTTTTCATTCATTTGTGTATGTTTTGGTTCACTTAATCAATTGCTTGTCTATTTAATTTATAAATTCATCTTAAACCCTTTTCACATACTTGATCCTGTTTATTGTGTTGTCAACACTTTGGAAAGTAAACATGACTATGTGAATAAAGTTTCCTAGATTTATCAGACACAGGGTTTTACTGATATGATAATCTACAACAAGAGTTTACTTGCATTTGGAGAAATGCTATGTTCTTTCCAGAACATTAGTTAAAGTAAAGCTCAGGTTGGATGCATGCTATGTTCTTTCCATAACAAATGTTCTTAATCCTGTTATGATTAGGCTCAATCTTGAAAGGCTATTCGTGTTCTTTGATTTGTTAGTTAAGCCTACTTTTAGGTCAGGGTGATACGTACATTTTGGGAACACGGTAGTGCAATTGAGTGGGAGCGCTAACATAAACATGGAATCTATAGCTTCTATCTGGCGAATAGTAAGCAAATGATGATCTCCTTCGAGCTTGACCAAACGAACATAAATGGTGGAGTACTCATTTCACACAAGCTTAAATATCATTTATACGGGGTCAATTATTTTAAGGATAAAATACATAGTAGGGTGTAACGGTAATCTAATCCCTTTACAGTGTAGATCATTCATATAGAGGATCATTGATCAAATTAGGATTATAACAATGGATAACTAATGATGTTTCTATATGGTGGAACATATAGAGCATTCAATATACTGAGAGTGCAATTCTAAGTTCTATGCGTGGATTCAACGAAGAATTAATAAGTTAGTGAATTTTAGTAATAAATTCTTGATCTACTTATTGGAAGCTCAGTTATATAGACCCATGGTCCCCCCACTAGTTGAGATAATATTGCTTGTAAGACTCATGTAATTGGTTTTGATTAATCAATTATAATTCTCAAGTTAGACTATGTCTATTTGTGAAATTTTCACTAAGTAAGGGCGAAATTGTAAAGAAAGAGTTATTAGGGGCATATTTGTTAATTATGATACTTTGTATGGTTCAATTAATATATATGATAAATGAAAATATTATTTAATAATTATTTATAGTTATTAAATAGTTAGAATTGGTATTTAAATGGTTGAATTAGAAAATTGGCGTTTTTGAGAAAATCAGATACAAAAGTGATAAAACTACAAAATTGCAAAAAGTGAGGCCCAAATCCAATAAGCCATGGCCGGCCACTTTTTTAGCTATTAGCCTCTGATATTTTCATTATTTTAATGCCAAATAATTCAAACCTAACCCTAGTGGAATGCTATAAATAGGAAGTGAAGGCTTCAGGAAAATTACACTTCTCATTCAGAAAAACCTGAGCCTCTCTCTCTACCTTTGGCCGCCACTCTCTCTCTCTCTCTCTTCTTCCTTAATGTTTCGAAACCCTTAGTGATTAGAGTAGTGCCCACACACAGTAAGCAATACCTCAATCATAGTGAGGAAGATCGTGAAGAAAGATTTTCAGCAAAAGGAGTTTCAACTTCAAAGATTCAGAGAAAGAGCTCCAGGTTCAGGTCTTGATAATACTCTGCGACAGAAAGGATACAAGGGTTAGAGATCTGAACGGAAGGAGTCATTTAGTTCCGCTGCACCCAATGTAAGGTTTCCTAAACTTTATATGTGTTTATTTCATCGTTTTAGAAAGTTCATATTTAGGGTGTTAATCAACATACTTGTGAGTAGATCTAAGATCCTGGTAAAATAATTTCCAACAACTGGTATCAGAGCCATGGTAATTGATTTGCTTGCAAGAAAACTTTAAAACGATTGTTTGATTTTTGGATGGTATCATGTTGTATTGAGTGTTATTTGATGATTGATTGATGTTTGTGAATTTTCGTGAAAAATAATTGAATATCTGTTTCTGGAATTATTTTTATTGGATATTATTGAAAAAATTAAGCAAGTTACCTTTTTACAAAACTCAATTTCGATTTAATTTGAATTAGTTATGATTTTATGAAGTTTCAAAAAAATTGGGGTTGAGCAGCAAGGCTTCCTGCGCGCGCGGATTTCATGCAAATCACCCCTATGCGCACGCGGATTTGTATGCACAGCATCCTGTCTGTACAGCTTGCAATTTTTTCGTTTTTCTTTGTTTTTTCATGCTTTTTCATGGATTTAACTTCCGATTTTTTGTGTAGTTCTGTATTTATACATTTACTATTCCTAATTAAATTCTAATTATCATAATTAAATTAATTAATATTTTTTTCAATTTAATTCATGATATTAGTATTATTTGAATTTGAAATAGTCAATATCTATCTTTTTTGCTTAATTATCTATCTTATTTTTAAATTTGATTATATCTTATCTTATTTTTAAATTTAAGGTCAGATATTAAATTTTTTAAAATTAAAATTTTTTTTAAATAATTTGACCTTATTTAAATTTAAAATAAGATAACTATAATCATGTAATTCTAAATAGATGTAAGATATTTTGCTAACTTTTAAATTTTGTTATTTTATTTATTTAAATTACATTTAAAATCTGAAAAAGATATTCATTTTTATTTTATTTTTAAATTTTTGTTATTTTGCTAACTATAATCATCTTTTTTAATTTTTTATTTAATTTTTATTTATAAAATAACATTAAATTTTTAAAAGTAGTTAGCAAATTTTGAAATGATATTTAGGTTGGTTGAAACCTAATTTTTCAAAATTGTAGGTTTAATTTTAAATATTTTTTATTAATTTTGAATTTTAAATTTTTTTTAAATTTTCGAAAATAATTTTTTTTATTTAATTAATTATTTTTTCGAAATTATTTATTTAAAATTAAATAAATCATACATCCAACTATCTAGCTAACCTTGTTGCAGGAGTATGTGTTTTAGCTTGTTTGTAAGTTTTTTAAACCTATTATTGCTTGATTGCAAATAGCCATGGTTAACTTGTTGACAGATCCAATGATCTGATTTTAACTCATGGCTCCCTTGGTCAAGTAAATAATTTGTAACAGGTATATTTACAATCTTCTTTCATCTGTGTATGACCTAGCAACATGATAGGACTCATCCTAAGTGTGCCTGTGTGAGCTTATGTGTTTAATTTCATTATAGATGCATATAGGTTGTTGTTGCTAAATAAAATGTCATAGTTCTTGATAGCTTTTATTTAGGCCCATTTAGTTTTTGGGCCTATTCAATTAATAACAGTTTTTCATGTTAAGGTTAAATTCCTCTCTTTTGGGCCTTGTGTGAGAGTTGGGAGCCATAGAAGTGGGTACGACATACTGAACCCAGCACCCCCTCACATGAACCACCCCAATTGTGAAGGCCCATTTGCCTGATTTGAATAACTGTACTAGGTTAATTAAATTAGTTTAACCTAATAAAATTGATTAGCAACATAATTAATTTCATTTATTTTGAAATTAATTTAAGAAAACCATAGTTTAAAGAATTTTATATTCTAAGCTAAACTATATGTATTTTCTTGTATTTAATTAAATATGGAATTATAACCATCTAGATTCTTTCTGAAGCTTAATTTAAATTTTTCATTAAATATTCCTATTTAAGTTGATATTTAGTTATCTATAACTAACCAACTTAAATCTGAATATCTTTTGGATTTAAAATTTCAAAATTAAGTTGAGGAATTTTAGGCATTGGTTATTAAGATTCTTTAGATATTTTTTAAGTTAATATCTTTTCGAATATTAGCTTAAAATGGAATATTTTAGATATTTTTTGAAGTTAATATCTTTTCGAATATTACCTTAAAATGGAATATTTTCAAATTAAGTGGTTACAACTTAATTTTAATTTAATTAAATCTGATTTGAAAGATATTTAAGTTGATTTTTTAGATTCTTCTAAAACAACTTAAACAAGATATTTTTAAATTTTTTCCATTTTATTCGAATTTTTTTCGAATTTAAATAATAATTGAAATTTAATTAAAGTTGATTTTTTATTTAAATCAACTTTAATTTGTAATTTTTCATGATTATATGGAACTTATTCCATTTTTTTTATTCAAATTTATTTATCGAAATTAAATAATAATAGAAAATTAATTGAAGTTGATTTTTTATTTAAACCAACTTTAATTTGTAATTTTTCATTATTATTATATGGAATAAATGATTATACAAAATACATATTTTTTTAAAATAATGAGCTTTAATCAAATGATATTCGATCTCCATTGTTGGTCTTACAAAAGTTAAATTTTTTCAATATAACCTCAAGACGCTAGACTTCGTCCTCCTATGGATGGTTATTCGTTGAACATTTTTAACACTGTAAGATCTCATTTGATAAGTGTTTTGTGATTTTTCGTCTCTATTAGACTCTTCCCTACGGTGACTACTTAGAGATAAACTTATAAAACATGAAACACTGGTGGAAGCTCATCAAATGAGAATAACCTTGACTCTCACCTACTGGGACAACGTTGGATTCTCATTTTGATCGAATAAAAGGTTGCTAAAATGTTTAATTTTAGATGAGCTGACTACTCTATTTAACTAATGTTATCTTTGACTCTCGCCTACCGGGACACTATATTTCATTATGTTGGAAACATTGGAAAATAAACTATGTTAGATTTAGTATTTTTATAACATATGTGATTATTTGTTATTTTCTGAACTTGTGTATGAATTTTGAACCAAAACCTTACTTCTGTTTTATTGATGTGTTGTAGTGCCAATAACCCTCTTCCCATTCCACTCCTAGTTAATATCTTAGCAATTGAACTTGAAGTTATAAACTCCTTGTCAGAGTAATACTTCACATATGCTCATGATGGACTTTAAATTCCGAAGCGAGTAAGCTGGGAATTGTTCACTCTGAAGAGCAAATAGTTCATAACTCCATAAATCCTACTACTTCAAGCTTAGTTGAGAAGATAAGAGAAAGTGATTCCACTTCCTCAAGTTATACTTCACAACAAATTGTACAATCAAGAACATCAAATCACAAACGAATAAGTAGTAATGCTTTAGTCTTTGAATCATGTGTGTTAGAGAATGATAAATCCATTTGGATTCTTGATTCTGGGTCTACAAACCATGTAAATTGTTCATTGCAATTGCTTGAGAATTGGAATTATTTGAAATCCGGAGAGTTGAAACTTAAAGTTGGTAATGGCGAAATGGTTTCGGTTAGAGCTAGAGGAAAAGCGAAACTCAAGTTTCAAAACAGAATTTTGAAATTAGACAATGTCTTATACATTCCGAATTTCAGCAGAAACTTGGTTTCTATTTCATGCTTACAATTGCAACAGTACAAATTAGATTTTTTGAGTTCTGGTTCTACCATTTCTCGAAATGACATTCATATTTGTGTTGCATCCATGGAACAGGGGCTTTATGTTCTTAGACCAGAAACACCATTTGCCCTACATAACGAATTTTCAAAGTAGCTAAACCTAGAAACCACAAAAAGCAAAAGATCGTTGATGATAGTAAAACATATCTATGGCATTTACGTTTAGGTCATATAGGCTTTGATAGACTCAATAGGCTAACCAAAGGCGGTCCATTAAAAAATGTCGTCTTAGGTGAACTGCCAGTATGCGAGTCCTGCCTAGAAGGAAAAATGACTAAACGTTCTTTCTCTGCAAAGGGAGAGCGTGCAAAAATTCCCCTAGGGTTAGTGCATTCCGATGTCTGCGGACCTTTGAATGTAAAAGCCCGACGTGGTTATGAGTATTTTATCACTTTCATTGACAATTTCTCTAGATATAGTTTTCTTTACCTAATGCAAAAGAAATCTGAAACATTGGAAAAGTTTCAGGAGTTTCATGCTTTGGCTCAAAACCAATTAGGTAAATCATTAAAGATCTTGCGAACTGATAGGGGTGGAGAAGGCGTGGACTATGAGGAAACTTTTAGTCCTATTGCCATGCTCAAATCCATCCGAATTCTTCTCTCCATAGCTGCTGCTTTCGATTATGACATCTGGCAAATGGATGTCAAGACTGCCTTCCTTAATGGGGTACTTGAAGAAACCATCTATATGGAGTAACCAGAAGGATATGTTCTTCCTGGGCAGGAAAAGAAAGTTTGCAAATTAAATAGGTCTATCTATGGACTTAAGCAAGCTTCTCGCTCATGGAACAAAAGGTTTGATGAAATCATCAAGACCTACGGCTTTCTTCAGAATGAAGATGAACCTTGTGTTTACCAACTCAAGGAAGACTAAGTAGTAGTGTTCCTGGTCCTTTATGTTGATGACATTTTGATTATTGGAAACAATGTCAAGAAAATAACTCACATCAAGGAATGGCTCAACACTCAATTCGATATGAAAGATTTGGTTGAAGCAGCCTATGTTCTTGGTATTCAGATTATCAGAAACCGGAAGAACAGATCTCTTCCTCTCTCTCAAACAACCTACATTGACAAAGTTTTAGAGAGATTGTCCATGAACAACACCAATAAGGCAAACATGCCTTCTAGATATTGTATTCGTCTATCTAAGGAGCAGTCTCCGACTGATCCTCAAGAGATAGAGGACATGGCGAAAATTCCCTATGCTTCTGCAGTTGGAAGTCTAATGTATGCAATGTTATGCACTAGACCTGACATCTGCTATGCAGTGTGAATCGTGAGCAGGTATCAGTCAAATCCAGGACAACAACATTGGAATGCAGTTAAGAATATTCTGAAATACTTAAAGAGTACAAGGAATCTTGTGTTAGTCTACAAGGGTGGTGCTTTAAATCCCATAGGCTACACTGATTCAGATTTCCTGGAAAGTCTTGAAGATAAGAAATCTACATCTGGGATGGTGTTTACTCTTGGGGGTGGAGTAGTGGTTTGGAGAAGTGCAAAACAAACCGCGATATCGGACTCGACTATGGAAGCTGAATACATAGCTGCAGCCGAAGCTGCTAAAGAACTTGTCTGGCTAAGAAAGTTCTTCACCAGTATAGGTGTTGCTCCTGGAATGGAAAAGCCTCTGGTCCTACTTTGTGATAATAATGGACTGATTGCTAATAGTAAAGAACCTTGAAGCCACAAGAGAAGCAAATATATTGAAAGGAAGTATCACATTATCAGAGAATACGTGGCAAGAGGGGATGTACTAGTTGAGAAAGTTGACACAGAGGACAACCTAGCTAATCCATTTACCAAAGTCTTGGCCGTTACAGCTTTTGAAAAGCACCGTCAGAATTTAGGATTAATTGATATGTACTGATTAGTTTTATATTAGTACAAGTGGGAGTTTGTTGGGTTTTATGTCCTAAATAAAACTCAATTTCAATGTAATCTATTTTATTCAACATCAATAAAGAAACATAAGTATTTTTCATTCATTTTGTGTGTTTTGGTTCACTTAATCATTTGCTTGTCTATTTGATTTATAAATTCATCTTAAACCCTTTTCACATACTTGATCCTGTTTATTGTGTTGTCAACACTTTGGAAAGTAAACATGACTATGTGAATAAGTTTCCTAGATTTATCAGACACAGGGTTTTACTGATATGATAATCGACAACAAGAGTCTACTAGCATTTGGAGAAATGCTATGTTCTTTCCAGAACATTGGTTAAAGTAAAGCTCAGGTGGGATGCATGGAGTATGCATTGGAAGGGACTGATATTGAAGTTTGACTTAGATTTACTAAACTTACTGTAAAATCTATTCAAGTCAATATCGCCTAGTTGATCCTAGATCAAATGTTCTTAATCCTGTTATGATTAGGCTCAATCTTGAAAGGCTATTCGTGTTCTTTGATTTGTTAGTTAAGCCTACTTTTAGGTTAGGGTGATACGTACATTTTGGGAACACGGTAGTGCAATTGAGTGGGAGCGCTAACATAAACATGGAATCTATAGCTTCTATCTGGCGAATAGTAAGCAAAGGATGATCTCCTTCGAGCTTGACCAAACGAACATAAATGGTGGAGTACTCATTTCACACAAGCTGAAATATCATTTATACGGGGCCAATTATGTTAAGGATAAAATACATAGTAGGGTGTAACGGTAATCTAATCCCTTTACAGTGTAGATCATTCATATAGAGGATCATTGATCAAATTAGGATTATAACAATTGATAACTAATGATGTGTCTATATGGTGGAACATATAGAGCATTTTATATACTGAGAGTGCAATTCTAAGTTCTATGCGTGGATTCAACGAAGAATTAATAAGTTAGTGAATTTTAGTAATAAATTCTTGATCTACTTATTGGAAGCTCAGTTATATAGACCCATGGTCCCCCCACTAGTTGAGATAATATTGCTTGTAAGACTCATGTAATTGGTTTTGATTAATCAATTATAATTCTCAAGTTAGACTATGTCTATTTGTGAAATTTTCACTAAGTAAGGGCGAAATTGTAAAGAAAGAGTTATTAGGGGCATATTTGTTAATTATGATACTTTGTATGGTTCAATTAATAAATATGATAAATGACAATATTACTTAATAATTATTTATAGTTATTAAATAGTTAGAATTGGCATTTAAATGGTTGAATTGGAAAATTGGCGTTTTTGAGAAAATCATATACAAAAGTGATAAAACTGCAAAATTGCAAAAAGTGAGGCCCAAATCCAATAAGCCATGGCCGGCCACTTTTTTAGCTATTATCCTCTGATATTTTCATTATTTTAATGCCAAATAATTCAAACCTAACCCTAGTGGAATGCTATAAATAGGTAGTGAAGGCTTCAGGAAAATTACACTTCTCATTCCGAAAAACCTGAGCCTCTCTCTCTACCTTTGGTCGCCACTCTCTATCTCTCTCTTCTTCCTTAATGTTTCGAAACCGTTAGTGATTAGAGTAGTGCCCACACACAGCAAGCAATACCTCAATCATAGTGAGGAAGATCGTGAAGAACGGTTTTCAGGAAAAGGAGTTTCAGCATCAAAGATTCAGAGAAATAGATCCAGGTTCAGATCTTGATAATACTCTGCGACAGAAAGGATACAAGGGTTAGAGATCTGAACGGAAGGATTCATTTAATTTCACTGCACCCAATGTAAGGTTTCCTAAACTTTATATGTGTTTATGTCATCGTTTTAGAAAGTTCATATTTATGGTGTTAATCAACATACTTGTGAGTAGATCTAAGATCTTGGTAAAATAATTTCCAACATATAGTTTAGCTTAGAATATAATTCATTAAACTATGTTTTTCTTAAATGAATTCCAAAATAAATGAAATTAATTATGTTGCTAATCAATTTTATTAGGTTAAACTAATTTAATTAACCTACTACAGTTATCCAAATCAGGCAAATGGGCCTTCACAATCAGGGTAGTTCATGTGAGGGGGAGCTGGGTTCAGTATGTCGTACCCACTTCTATGGCCCCCAACTCTGACACAAGGCCCAAAAGAGAGGAATTTAACCTTAAAATGAACAAATGTTATTAATTGAATAGGCCCAAAAACTAAATGGGCCTAAATAAAATCTATCAAAAACTATGATATTTTATTTAGCAACAACAACCTATATGCATCTATAACAAAATTAAACATATAGGCTCACACAGGCACACACTTGGATGGATCCTATCATGTTGCTAGGTCATACACAGATGAAAGAAGATTGTAAAATTTACCTGTTACAAATTATTTACTTGACCTATTGACAATTGAACCATGGGTTAAAATCAGATCATTGGATCTGTCAACAAGTTAATCATGGCAATTTATATCAAGCAATAATAGGTTTTATAAAACTTACAAACAAGCTAAAACACATACTCCTGTAACAAGATGAATTGGATAGTTGGATGTAGGAATTACTTAATTTTAAATAATAATTTTCGAAAATATTTAAATAATTAAAAAAAATTCGGTATTTAAATAAAATAAAATAATAAAAAAAAATTAAAATTAAACCTACAATTTTTGAAAAAGTAGGTTTCAACTAGCCTAAATATCATTTCAAAATAATTGCTAACCACCTTTTAAATTTTTAAATTTATTTTATAAATTAAATATAAAATAAAAAAAATATTTATTTTTTCAGATTTTATAATTTAATTTAAATAAAAATAACAAAAAAAAAATTTAAAAGTTAGCAAAATATCTTACTTCTATATAAAATTACATGATTATAGTAATCTTATTTTAAATTTAAATAAGGTCAAATAATTTAAAAAAAATAATTTAAATTTTAAAAAATAAGATAAAATAATCAAATTTAAAAATAAGATATAAAATCAAGCAATAAGATAGATTCTTACTTGTTTTTCAAATTTAAATTACACTAATATCTAAAATTAAATTTAAAAAATTCAAATTAATTTATTTCTGATATTAGATATGAAAATTGAAAAGTAAAAATCAAAATACAAAACTACACAAAAAATCAGAAGTTAATTCCATGGAATACAATGAAAAAACGAAGAAAAATGAAAAAATTGCGAGCTGTACGGACAGTATGCGCGCACATGGTGCAGTGACACCATCCCGATATTTTTTGAAACTTCAAAAAATCATAACTAATTCAAATAAAATCGAAATTGAGTTCTGTAAAAAATTAAATTGCTTAATATTTTCCATTCTATCCAGTAAAAATAATTCCAGAAATAGATATTCAATTATTTTTCACGAAAATTCACAAACATCATTCAATCATCATACAACACACAAAACAACATGATACCATCCAAAACACAAACAAATCGTTTGAAGTCCAAATTTCTTGCAAGAAAATCAATTAACATGGCTCTGAGGCCAGTTATTGAAAATTATTTTACCAGAACCTTAGATCTACTCACAAGTATATTGATTAACACCATAAATATGAACTTCTAAAACGATTATAAATTAAACACATATAAAGTATGAGAAACCTTACATTGGGTCCAGCGGAATAAAATGTGTCCTTCCATTTAGATCTCTAACCCTTGTATCCTTTCTGTCGTAGAGTATTATCAAGATCTGAACCTGGATCTCTTTCTCTCCTTTCTTTAGTGCTGAATCTCCTTCTTGTTGAATGTCTTTCTTCACGATCTTCCTCACTATGATTGAGGTATCACTTGCTGTGTGTGGGCACTACTCTATCACTAAGAGATTCGAAATTATTCAAGGAAGAAGAGGGTATAGGTGGCGGCTAGCTTAGAGAGAGAAGGCTCAGGTTTTTCCTTTGAAGGAAACAAGATGTGAAACTGTATATCTCTTGAAGCCTTCACTATCTATTTATAGCATACCACATAGGGTTATGTTTGAATTATTTGGCATTAAAATAATGAAAATATCAGATTATAAAGCCTATAAAAGTGGTCGGCCATGGCATTATGGATTTGGGCCTCACTTTTTGCAATTTTGCAGTTTTATCATTTCTGCATCTCATTTTCTCAAAAACGCCAATTTTCAAATTCAACCATTTAAATGCCAATTCTAACTATTTAATAACTATAAATAATTATTAAATAATATTTTCATTTATCATATTTACTAATTGAACCATACAAAGTATCATAATTAACAAATATGCCCTAAAAACTCTTTCTTTACAATTTCGCCCTTACTTAGTGAAAAATTCACAAATAGACATAGTCTAATTTGAGAATTATAATTGATTAATCAAAACAAATTAAATGAGTCTTACAAGTAATATTATCTCAACTAGTGGGGGGACCATGGGTCTATATAACCGAGCTTTCAATAAGCAGATCAAGAATTTATAACCTAAATTCACTGACTTATTAATTCTTCGTTGAATCCACGCATAGAACTTAGAATTGCACTCTCAGTATATAGAACGCTCTATATGTTCCACCATATAGACATGTCATTAGTTATCCATTGTTATAATCCTAATTTGATCAATGATCCTCTATATGAATGATCTACACTGTAAAGGGATTAGATTACCGTAACACCCTACAATGTATTTTATCCTTAAAACACTTAACCCCGTATAAATGATATTTCAGTTATGTGAAATGAGTACTCCACCATTTATTTTCGTTTGGTCAAGCTCGAAGGAAATAATCCTTTACTCTCTATTTGCCAGATAGAAGCTATAGATTCCATATTTATGTGAGCGCTCCCACTCAATTGCACTACCGTGTTCCCAAAATGTACGTATCACCCGGACCCAAAAGTAGGCTTAACTAACAAATCAAAGAAAACGAATAACACTCTTGAGATTGAGCCTAATCATATCAGGATTTAGATCATTTGATCTAGGATCAACTAGGCGATATTGACTTGAATAGATATCACGGTAAGTCTAATAAATCTATGTCAAAGTTCAATATCGGTCCCTTCCGATGCATACTCCATGCACCCAACCTGAGCTTTACTTTAACCAATGCTCTGGAAAGAACATAGCCTTTCTCCAAATGCAAGTAAACTTTGTTGTAGATTATCATATTAGTAAAACCCTGTGTCTGATAAATCTAGGAATCTTTATTCACAGAGTCATGTTTACTTTCCAATGTGTTGACAACAAAATAAACAGGATCAAGTATTTGAAAAGGGTTTCAGATGAATTTATAAATCAAATAGACAAGCAATTGATAACATGAACCAAAACATACACAAATGAATGAAAAATACTTCTGTTTCTTTATTGATGTTGAATAAAATGGATTACATTGAAATGGAGTTTTATTTAGGGCATAAAACCCAACATAAAGCACTTCAGAGATCAAGCCTTAAAGAAGGCTAAAAGAGATGAGCTCCTGTCTCCCGTGTCCTGTAGCCGCTGTGTCAAGCGTTTCGACGACGGCGTCTATATGGCCTGGCAGACAAACGGCCAAAACATCAAGCTCGACTTCTATCCCAAGCCTGAGGAGGCTATTGCTAAATTTCGGGAGAAGAAGAAGAAACTCGATGCCATGCTTGAGGCGAAGTTGGGGCCTCGCCTTCCTCCTCGCGCTGACTAGGCCGCGGAATCCAGCCCAATTTGCCAAGATTATCTCTTCTTTTTTTTTTTTATTTATAGCTACTTTTCTTTTATTTAAGACAATCTTTAATTAAGTAGCTGCTTTATTTTCCAAGGGGAGACAATTATCTATGGCCTGTCCCTGGGCCCCTTGTATTGTATATATTATTATATTATTTTTTTTGACCTGCCCTTAGGGCCAGGATTTTTATATATATATATATATATGATCCTTTTTTATGCATATTTCTTTTTTGGACCTACCCTTTGGGTCAGGATATTTCTTTTTGACTTTGTTTTTACTTTGAGCCTGTTTTACATCTGTCCGTGCGGTATGCCTTAGTACCCCCCCTAAGTGACATGAAAACTTCGTTTTTAAGGCACTCAGTTTTATTATAAAATTTGGAGGTTGCATACACTTAGACGATACAAATCTTTTAATAAAGCCTAAGTTAACATATTTGGGTTGGTAATATTTTCGGAGGTGATCGGCATTCCAGGCCCTTGGCACAATGGTTCCATCCATCCTTTTTAGCTTAAAGGTTCCGAAGCCAATTTCATCCTCGATTTCATATGGGCCTTCCCAATTTGGCCCAAGTACCCCCACTCTGGGTTCTTGGGTGGCTGGGAATACTCTTCTTAAGACCATATCCCCAATAGTAAATTTTCTGTTTTTAACTTTGGAGTTAAAATATTTTGTCACCTTCTTTTGATAAGTTGCCATTCGTATTTGCGACTCGTCTCGGAGCTCTTCAACTTGATCCAGTACTTCGTGTAATAAAGCTTGGTTCGTAGCTGGATCATAAGTCGTTCTCCTGTGTGACGGGAATAACGTTTCTACCGGGACCATTGCTTCACAATCGTACGCCATTGAAAAAGGCGAGTGGCCGATCATGGTTCTTGGGGTCTTTCGGTAGGCCCATAACACTCTTGGCAACTCTTCGGGCCAGTTGTTTTTGCAGGCCAGTAGCTTTTTCTTCAGGGTGACCTTTAGAATTTTGTTGACTACTTCTGCTTGTCCGTTTGTTTGCGGTCTTGCCACCGCGGATAAGCTTTTAACGACTCCGTGTTGGTTGCAGAAGTCAGTGAATTCTTCGCAATCAAATTGCTTTCCATTGTCAGAGACTATTTTGTGAGGCAAGCCATATCGACACTATGTTTTTAATAACAAAGTCTAGTGCTTTTTTAGCAGTTGTAGTCTTCATTGGCTCAGCCTCCGTCCATTTGGTGGAGTAGTCTACTGCGACTATTGCATACTTTACCCCTCCCTTTCCTCTTGGCAGGGACCCAGACTGCGAACGGCCAGGGGCTAGTCATCAGGGTAATCTCATTGGGAGGAGCTCTCGGTATGTTCGCGAACCTTTGGCACGAATCACATTTTTGGACGTAGTCTATGCAATCTTTTTTCATTGTTGTCCAGTAGTACCCTTGTCTCAATATTTTCTTTGAGAGACTTGGTCCTCCTGTATGATCTTCACAGAACCCTTCATGGACCTCTGGCATAATTTGCCTAGCTTCAGGGTTCGATACACACCTTAAATAAGACATGCTGAGTCCTCTTTCGTAGAGAATTTTATCCATCATTACATAACTGTGAGCCTGATACTGAATCTTGCTGGACATTGCCCTTTCTTGGGGCAACTCACCTTTCGTTATGTATTCTATGATGGGGATCATCCAGTTGGGTTCTTGCCCAACCGTTGCTATGGCCTCTTTTATTTTGATGCTTGGCTCTACCAAGCGTTCCACGGGTACTACCCCCAGTTCCTCAATCTCACTGTCTAAAGCTAACTTAGCCAGACAGTCCGCATGAGCGTTCTTTTCCCTGAGGATTCTTTCTACGTTATAATCCGTGAACTCGTGGAGCAGTTCCCGGACTGTCGCCACATACGCGGCCATTCTTTCGCCGCGCGTCTGATACTCTCCCGACACCTGGTTCACGACCAGTTGCGAGTCGCTGTAGACTTCTTGTAAAGACCGGTTAGTTTAATTTGGAAATTAGCAGTTAATCATGTTTAATTATGAGAATTATTTATAGCTATTTAAATAATTATTTATACTGTTATTATTGAATTCTGAGAGGCATTTTATGTCATTTAGTAGTTTTCATAATTTTGCATTTTCCGGTGCCCGGTAACATGGAACTCGGTGTTTGGCTCAGTAAAATCACAACTTAGTATGTTAGTAGATTGGGACGGTTTATTAGACATTGGGAATGTCAGGAATGGCCGGGAATTTAGCATTTCCCAAAAATACCCCTTTAGTGTTATTTATGTGATTTTAGTGTGAAGGGGCAAAATGGTCATTTTGCTCCATTGTTAGTTTGTCTTTTTGTGGCTTAATAATTGGAAAATATATGTTTAATTATGCTTTTTGTTGGCTGAAGTAAAAGGGGTTAAGTTGCTTTTATTTCATTTATTCATAATTTCAAAACTTAGAAAAAAATAGAAAAAATTTCAAAGCTCTCTCTTTTCCTCTCTCTCTCTCTCTCGGCTGGTTTGGTGCTTTAGGGCTGAGGTTTCTTTGATTTTCAAGCTCTTCTGTTTTCAATCTAAGTGTTCTTCAAGAGCTTGGTAAGACCTTTGTATCTTACTCTTTAAGTTTCTTTAAATTTTGATGAAAAGGATGATGTTGCATGCATAGTTTAGGTTGTTGTTCTTGCTGTGATTTTTGTTGTTGTTTGCAGAGGATTAAGCATGTTTAAATGAGTTGAATTGAGCTGCTAGTAATGCATGATAGTTAGGTTGATTGAGTTATGGTTTTTCTATGCAAAAGCTTGAGTTTTCAAAGAGTAAATTGGAATTTTGGTGGCTGTAGTTGTTGCATGAGTTTAAGTTTGTTTTCTACAGTGTTTTTATGCATGCTTATGTCGTTCTAATCTAGGTTTGATGCTTGTTATGTTGCTTAGTCAAGTTTTGAGTTTAGAACTCAATCTTTGACCTTTAATGGTGAATTGAGTTTCTGTGTGTGAAGCTCGGTTTTGTTGCTTTAGAAATGTTCTAGGGATATATAAAACAGGTCTGGAAGGTTTGAGGTTAATTGGATTTGTTTTGGTTGAGTTATGAATTTTTGAGTTTCTGCCTGCGAGGAACCGGAATTCCGGTTGGACAACCGGTCTACCGGTTGGGTGATTTTCAGAAACCTTAGATTTCCTCGTTTTTATGTTATTTGGGGTATTGCCATGCTTTTTATCGATAGGGAAACTTTTAGTTCCTAGTTTAAGTCCCCGGGAAGTGATTTAGCGTATGACTTATAGTGTTGTGATTTTTATGGTTTAGGAGCACATGTCCATTGCGCGTATAGTTCCGGTCGAGTGGCCGACCAAGCAAACCTGAATTCGGAATTGAGGTAAGATTAGAATAACAGTATGCATATGTAGATTACATGTTTAGCATGCATGTTAGGAAGCTTGTTAGATTACATTAGATATGTATGTTGGCTTCGAACCATCTGAATGTGTCACATCGGTACAGGCTAGAGTATGACTAGCAGTTGGAGTATGACCAGTTTGACCAAGTATAGGCTGACACTGTATCACATCGGCACAGGCTAGAGTATGACTAGCAGCTGGAGTATGACCAGTGTGCCGAGTATAGGCTGATACTGAGGTTGGTGGTTCCGTACTATTTGACGTATCACATCGGTACAGGCTAGAGTATGACTAGCAGCTGAAGTATGACCTGTTCGACCGAGTATAGGCTCATACTGTAACACATCGGTACAGGCTGGAGTATGACCAGCAGCTGGAGTATGACCAGTTCAACCGAGTATAGGCTGTTACTTGTCAATAGTACCGTCCCTATGAACGTTGAGGACTCAGTATCGTGTTGGATACGGTAGTTAGGGTTATGGTCAGGGTATGGGCGTCTGATCATGACCAGGATTTATGTATGATTATTATTATGCTTTTCTTACTGAGTCTGTCGACTCACAGTGCTATGTTTATGTGTAGGTAAGGGCAAGGCTAGGGCTGATGGACCAAGAGCGAGCCGGTGAAGATTGTACATGTCGGGGCGGTTAGGCCTGGAGCGTACGATCATCGAGACAGCGAGGCTATTTTTGTAAGTAGTCGCTAGGCGACAAGTATTTTGTATAGACAGTAAACTTTTGTAAATGGTTTTGTAATCGGGATCCCGAGTATTTTGTATAAATATTTTACAAGTCTAATTAAAAAGCAAAAATTTTAATTAATCACGTTTTCCATAAACCTCGTTGATTAGCAACGAGCTGCACAGTATATTTAAAAATCACGTAATACGCCTATGCTAGTTAGGGTGTTACAATTTGGTATCAGAGCCGCCAGGTTGTCTTCCGAAGATCGTCACGACATGTACAATCATCATCAGCAGTTAGCTCGTTCTACAGTTCAGTAAGCTTTTATTGCTTTAGTAGTTTATTTAATTTTTTATGAAATAAGGAAAGCCTGATAGGAAGCATGTTAGTAGCCTGATAGTAGAATAGGCGCATGTTTCGTTTTTAATTTCCAAATTAAGCGGCATTAGTAAGCTCTCCTTGAACACGACTTGATACGCCAACTCTTGGTTTCGCAGGCGGTTCCGACTAGATGGACGCCAGTCAGACTACCAGGAGCCAGGGCAATTCAGTGGGGTCAAATCAGGGATAGGGAACTCAGTTTCCCCCGCAAGCTAGGGGCCGAGGTAGAGGTCCGAGGGGCAGGGCTCGTGGTCGGGGTGATGAGAACCCGCCACAGGCTGCCCAGGCTGCCCAAGCCGATCAGGGAGCCCAGAATTGGGAAGTTAGGTTTGCTGAAATGCAACCCAGAATTGAAGAACAAGACTTAGAGATTCGGAGACTGAGGCATCAGGGTGCTCCTGCAGTGCCTGTGCCAGAAGTTCCAGTGGCACCCGCCCCTTCTGCTCAGGCCAAAATAGTTGTGGCGGCTAACAGAATGGAACCTTTGTATGAAAGGTTTCGGAAGCAAGCACCTCCGGTCTTTCTGGGAGGTCCAGATGTGATGAAGGCCGAACAGTGGCTAACGGTGATCACCAGAATTCTGAATTTTATGGGTGTCACCGGGAATGACAGAGTGGTGTGTGCCACCTTCCAGTTCCAAGAAGACGTTCTGGTTTGGTGGGACATGGTGTCTCAGATCCATGACGTCACTACCATGACCTGGGAAAGGTTCCAGGAACTCTTCAATGCCAAGTATTATAACGAGGCGGTCAGAAGCGCCAAGAGGAAATAGTTCACCCACCTGACCCAGCGGAAGAATATGAGCGTGACAGAGTATACTACTCAGTTCGACCGGTTGGTGAGGTTAGCCTCGGGAATAGTGCCAGCTGACTTCAGCAAAAAGGAGAAGTATCTGGACGGGTTAAATGTGAAGATTAAACACGACTTGATGATCACCACCGACGACAAGACCACCTATGCTGAGATGGTGGAGAAGGCACTGCGAGCTGAGGGCACAGTTGGATGTATGTTGGAGTCTGCTAGTACTCCAGCGAGTGGCGGGGCTCCTACCCCTCCTGCATCAGGCTTTAGCAGGGGGAGTAGGGGTTCGGCCATGGACCAGAAGAGGAGAACATCCACTGCATCCGGTGGCTCGAGTCAGAACAAGAGGTTCCAGAGGAACCAGGGTAGAGGTAGTCGTCCTAATGGTGCAGAGACCAGGTTTTCTTATCCTGAGTGCCCCAGCTGCAAAAGGCACCATCGGGGTGAATGCAAAGGTCAGGGATGCTTTCACTGTGGCATGCCCGGGCACTTCAAGAGGGATTGTCCCCACCTCCGATCAGAGGCACCGAGGGCTCCGGCGATACCACTCCAGCTAGGGTGTTCGCCATCACTCAGGCTGATGCAAATGCCAGCCCTTCACTTGTAACAGGTCAGCTTTCAGTTAATAAGTCGTATTACTCAGTGTTGTTTGATTCTAGGGCTACACATTCTTATGTGGCAGCCAGAGTCTTTAGTAAATTGGATAGACCATATGATAGATATGAATCAGGTTTTGGAACCCTATTACCTGGCGGAGAGTTAGTTATCTCCAAAAGGTGTATTAGGTCTATGCCGATCAGAATAGATGGTAGAGAGTTAAGTGCTGACTTGATAGAGATGAGCTTAGTAGAGTTCGATATTATTTTAGGAATGGATTTCCTATCGAAATATTTGGCTAGTATTGATTGCAAGAGGAAGATGGTGATCTTCCAACCGGAAAGTGAAGAACCATTTGTGTTTGTTGGTTCAGTCCGGGGATCTCGAATCCCGGTGATTTTGGCCATGTCAGCTAGGGAATTATTGCATGGTGGATGCTTAGGGTTTCTGGCCGTGGTGATGGACACCACTCGGCCAGATACCATTTGGCCAGAGGACATCAAGGTGGTTCGGGAATTTTTAGATGTTTTTCCCGAAGAACTTCCAGGGTTACCACCTCAGCGGGAGATTGACTTCGTGATAGATTTTGCACTAGGGGTGGAACTAATTTCCAAAGCCCCGTATAGGATGGCTCCAGCTGAACTTAAGGACTTAAAGATTCAGCTCCAGGGGTTGCTTGACATCGGGTTTTTTCGGCCTAGTGTGTCACCTTGGGGAGGCCCAGTTTTATTCGTCAAGAAGAAAGATGGAACTATGAGGATGTGCATCGATTACAGAGAATTGAACAAGCTGACAGTGAAGAATAAATATCCATTACCTAGGATCGATGATCTGTTCGATCAACTTCAGGGGAAGATGATCTTTTTTAAGATTGATCTCCGCTCGGGTTATCATCAGTTGAAAATCCGAGAGGAGGACATTCCGAAGACGGCTTTCCGTACTAGGTATGGACATTATGAATTTCTGGTTATGTCGTTTGGACTAACCAATGCTCCTGCAGCATCTATGGATTTGATGAATAGAGTATTCAAGGATTTCCTCGATATCTGTGTGATTGTGTTTATCGACGACATCCTTGTGTACTCTCAGTCAGAAGAGGAGCATGAGTTACATCTTCAGATGGTACTGCAACGGCTTCGGGAACACAAGCTTTATGCCAAGTTCAAGAAATGTGAATTCTGGCTATCTCAGGTGTCCTTCTTAGGGCACATCGTCAGCCAAGATGGGATCAAGGTGGATCTCGGGAAGATAGAATACGTCAGGGATTGGCCGAGACCGAAGACAGTGACAGAAATTAGAAGCTTCTTGGGTTTAGCTGGGTATTACCGTAGGTTCGTGGAAGGGTTTTCAAAAATTTCAATGCCCTTAATCGAACTTACAAAGAAGAATCAGCGATTTGTCTTGTCAGACAAGTGCGAAGCTAGTTTTCAGGAGCTGAAGCAGAGGTTGATTACCGCTCCAGTGCTAGCTTTGCCTTCAGACAACGAGAAATTCGTAGTTTATTGCGATGCATCCAGACAGGGTCTGGGGTGTGTGCTGATGCAAGCCGATCGGGTCATCGCTTATGCCTCCCGTCAGTTAAAGGATTACGAACAACGATACCCGACTCATGATCTAGAGTTCGCCGCGGTGGTTTTTGCATTGAAGATTTGGCGGCATTACCTTTACGAAGAAAGGTGTAAAATCTATACCGACCATAAAAGTCTCAAGTATTTCTTTACTCAGAAAGATTTGAACATGAGACAGAGACGTTGGTTGGAATTAGTGAAAGACTACGACTGTGAGATTCTCTATCACCCTGGGAAGGCCAATGTAGTGGCCGATGCCCTGAGCAGGAAGGGTCCCGGGCAGGTAGCTAGCATGGTTCAGATCTCACCTCAGCTAGCAGAGGATATGGTTAGATCGAGCATTGAGTTTGTGGTAGGTCAGCTTCACAATTTAACGCTGCAATCTGATCTATTAGAAAGAATTAAAGCCGCTCAGATGACCGATCCAGAGTTAGTGAAAATCAGAGAGGAGGTTTTGGCTGGTCAAGCCAGGGACTTTTCAGTGTCAGACAACAGGATGCTTCTGTATAAAGCTAGAGTTTTTTTTCCGAATAGTGTGGAACTCAGGAATGAGATCTTTGAGGAGGCTCATTCTACCCCTTATTCTCTGCATCCCGGCACCACTAAGATGTACCAAGATCTTAAACCGTACTTCTGGTGGAGCGGTATGAAGAAGAATTTGGTGGAATTCGTATCGAGATGCCTCACTTGTCAGCAGATTAAGGCTGAACATCAGAGACCAACAGGGTTGTTGCAGCCTTTAACCCAACCTGAATGGAAGTGGGAAGATATCCCGATGGATTTCGTGGTTGGGTTACCTAGAACAACGGGCTTATTCGATTCCATCTGGGTAGTGGTGGATCGATTCACGAAATCTGCTCATTTTCTACTTGTTAGAACAACATCTACAGTGGATCAGTTGGCAGAATTGTACGTTAAAGAGATTGTTAGACTTCACGGGGTACCGAAGTCTATAGTTTCGGATAGGGATCCGAAGTTCACCTCCAAGTTTTGGCAGAGTTTGCAACGAGCAATGGATACAAAACTGAAATTCAGTACAGCATTCCATCCTCAGACAGATGGTCAGTCCGAAAGGACAATTCAGATATTGGAGGACATGTGACGAGCCTGTGTTATGGATTTTGAAGGCTCTTGGAATAAATATCTACCGTTGATAGAATTTTCTTACAACAACAGTTATCAGAGTACGATAGGGATGGCTCCCTATGAACAGTTATACGGTAGGAAGTGTAGATCTCCCATCCACTGGGTTTAGACAGGGGAGAGGAAGTACTTAGGTCCGGAGTCAGTGCAGCGGACCAATGAGGCAATAGAGAAGATAAAAGCTAGAATGCTCGCCTCACAGAGTAGACAAAAAAGTTACGCAGATCCGAAACGCAGAAATGTTGAGTTCCAAGTAGGGGACCATGTGTTTTTACGGGTATCTCCAATGAAGGGGATCAAACGTTTCGGGAAAAGAGTCAAGTTATGCCCTAGATTTACAGGACCTTTCGAGATTCTCGAGAAGATAGGTCAAGTGGCATACCGGTTAGCGTTGCCTCCAGCTTTATGAGTAGTTCACAACGTATTCCATGTCTCGATGTTGAGAAAATACGTTTCAGATCCCTCTCATATACTCAGTTATGAGAGCCTAGAACTGCAGCCAGATATGTCTTATGAAGAACAACAAGTGTAGATCCTGGATAGAAAGGATAAAGTCCTTCGGAATAAGAGCATAGCATTGGTCAAAGTTCTCTGGAGAAACAGTAAGGTGGAGGAAGCCACCTGGGAGCTAGAGTCAGATATGAGAGCTCAATATCCAGAGTTATTCAGGTTAGATTTCGGGGACGAAATCCTTTTAAGGGGGGAATAGTTGTAAAGACCGCTTAGTTTAATTTGGAAATTAGCAGTTAATCATGTTTAATTATGAGAATTATTTATAGCTATTTAAATAATTATTTATACTGTTATTATTGAATTCTGAGATGCATTTTATGTCATTTAGTAGTTTTCATAATTTTGCATTTTCCGATGCCCGGGAACATGGAACTCGGTGTTTGGCTCAGTAAAATCACAACTTAGTATGTTAGTAGATTGGGACGGTTTATTAGACATTGGGAATGTCGGGAATGGACGGGAATTTAGAATTTCCCAAAAATACCCCTTTAGTGTTATTTATGTGATTTTAGTGTGAAGGGGCAAAATTGTCATTTTGCTCCATTGTTAGTTTGTCTTTTTGTGGCTTAAGAATTGGAAAATATATGTTTAATTATGCTTTTTGTTGGCTGAAGTAAAAGGGGTTAAGTTGCTTTTATTTCATTTATTCATAATTTCAAAACTTAGAAAAAAATAGAAAAAATTTCAAAGCTCTCTCTTTTCCTCTCTCTCTCTCTCGGCTGGTTTGGTGCTTTAGGGCTGAGGTTTCTTTGATTTTCAAGCTCTTCTGTTTTCAATCTAAGTGTTCTTCAAGAGCTTGGTAAGACCTTTGTATCTTACTCTTTAAGTTTCTTTAAATTTTGATGAAAAGGATGATGTTGCATGCATAGTTTAGGTTGTTGTTCTTGCTGTGATTTTTGTTGTTGTTTGCAGAGGATTAAGCATGTTTAAATGAGTTGAATTGAGCTGCTAGTAATGCATGATAGTTAGGTTGATTGAGTTATGGTTTTTCTATGCAAAAGCTTGAGTTTTCAAAGAGTAAATTGGAATTTTGGTGGCTGTAGTTGTTGCATGAGTTTAAGTTTGTTTTCTGCAGTGTTTTTATGCATGCTTATGTAGTTCTAATCTAGGTTTGATGCTTGTTATGTTGTTTAGTCAAGTTTTGAGTTTAGAACTCAATCTTTGACCTTTAATGGTGAATTGAGTTTCTATGTGTGAAGCTCGGTTTTGTTGCTTTAGAAATGTTCTAGGGGATATATAGAACAGGTCTGGAAGGTTTGAGGTTAATTGGATTTGTTTTGGTTGAGTTATGAATTTTTGAGTTTCTGCCTGCGAGGAACCGGACTTCCGGTTGGGCAACCAGTCTACCGGTTGGGTGATTTTCAAAAACCCTAAATTTCCTCATTTTTATGTTATTTGGGGTATTGCCATGCTTTTTATCGATAGGGAAACTCTTAGTTCCTAGTTTAAGTCCCCGAGAAGTGATTTAGCGTATCACTTATAGTGTTGTGATTTTTATGGTTTAGGAGCCTGTAATCCACCACGCAGATAGTTCCAGTCAGGTTAACCGGCACACCTGAATTCGGAATTGAGGTAAGATTAGTATAACAGTATGCATATGTAGATTACATGTTTAGCGTGCATGTTAGGAAGCCTGTTAGATTACATTAGATATGTATGTTGGCTTCGAACCATCCGACTGTGTCACATCGGTATAGGCTAGAGTATGACTAGCAGCTGGAGTATGACCAGTTTGACCGAGTATAGGCTGACACTGTATCACATCGGCATAGGCTAGAGTATGACTAGCAGCTGGAGTATGACCAGTGTGCCGAGTATAGGCTGATACTTAGGTTGGTGGTTCCGTACTATTTGACGTATCACATCGGTACAGGCTAGAGTATGACTAGCAGCTGGAGTATGACCAGTTCGACCGAGTATAGGCTGATACTGTAACACATCGGTACAGGCTGGAGTATGACCAGTTTGACCGAGTATAGGCTGTTACTTGTCAATAGTACCGTCCCTATGAACGTTCAGGACTCAGTATCGTTTGGACACGACAGTTAGGGTTATGGTCAGGGGTATGGGCGTCTGATCATGACTGGGATTTATGTATGATTATTATTATGCTTTTCTTATTGAGTCTGTCGACTCACAGTGCTATGTTTATGTGTAGGTAAGGGCAAGGCTAGGGCTGATGGACCGTGAGCGAGCCGGTGAAGATTGTACATGTCGAGGCAGTTAGGCCTGGAACGTACGATCATCGGGACAGCGAGGCTATTTTTGTAATTAGTCGCTAGGCGACAAGTATTTTGTATAGACAGTAAACTTTTGTAAATGGTTTTGTAATCGGGATCCCGAGTATTTTGTATAAATATTTTACAAGTCTAATTAAAAAGCAAAAATTTTAATTAATCACGTTTTCCATAAACCTCGTTGATTAGCAACGAGCTGCACACTATGTTTAAAAATCACGTAATATGCCTATGCTAGTTAGGGTGTTACACTTCTACTCTTTTGGCCCCCACAACGTTTGCTAATCTCAGCCCTGCTATCAAGGCTTCATACTCGGCCTCGTTATTTGAAGTCGAAAAGTTGAACCGTAGGGCTGCCTGGAGTCGAAGTCCACTCGGAGATATCATTGCAACCCCCGCTCCGGATCCATTTTTGTTGGAGGCTCCGTCCACAAATACTTTCCATGCTGGGACCGACGGTGCCGGTATGTTCGCGGTTGCTTCGGCTTCATTAGATTCGGTGATGAAGTCTGCTAGTGCTTGCCCCTTTATGGATATATAGGGAACATAGTGTAAGTCAAATTGACTTAACTCCATTACCCATTTGAGGAGCCTTCCGGATGCCTCTGGCTTTTGTAGGACTTGCCAGAGTGGGTGATTGGTCAACACCTTGATTGGGTGAGCTTGGAAGTAGGGTCTCAACTTCCTCGAGGCCATTAGGAGGCAAAAGACCAATTTTTCAATGACGGGGTATCACGTCTCCGCCCCTATCATGCGCTTGCTGACGTAGTACACAGGATGCTGAGTTTTCTCCTCTTCCCGGACTAAGTCTGCGCTGACCGCGTGCTCGGAGACGGCCAAGTACAAAAATAAGTCCTCTCCGAGAACGGGCTTTGATAGGATGGGAGGCTTGGCCATGTGCTCCTTTAGTTTTTTGAATGCCTCCTCGCACTCGTCAGACCATTCAAACTTCTGACACTTCTTCAAGATGTTGAAGAAGGGAATGCACTTATCTGTAGACCGGGAGATAAAACGGCTCAAAGCCGCAACCTTTCCGGTTAGGCTTTGCACATCTTTGTGTTTCTTCGGGGATGGCATGTTCAGGAGGGCCTGAATTTTTTCTGGATTTGCCTCAATTTCTCTCTGACTGACAATGAAGCCCAAAAACTTCCCTGACTTAACCCCAAAAGTGCATTTCTTTGGGTTGATCTTCATTCCGTATCTCCGGACCACTTCAAAACATTCCTCTAAGTCGTCTGTGTGGCTATTGCATGCCTTTGACTTGACTAGCATATCGTCCACGTAGACCTCCATGTTTCGCCCCAGGAGGCCTTTCGACATCCGGTTAACCATTCTTTGATAAGTTGCGCCATCGTTTTTCAGTCCGAAAGGCATGACTAGGTAACAGTATACCCCCTTATCAATCCTGAAGCTAGTGCACTCTTGATCTGCTACGTGCATTTTTATTTGGTTATAATCGGCGTATGCATCCATGAAGGACAGTAGTTTGAATCTGGAGGTGGCTTCTACCATCTGGTCGATCCTGGGCAGAGGGAAGCAGTCCTTTGGGCAAGCCTTGTTTAGATCAGTGAAGTCTATACAAACTCGCAAGGTCCCATTAGGCTTCGGCACCGGGACCGGATTAGCCAGCCATTCCAGGTAGTATACATCCCAAATCATGCCGCTCGTTAATAGTTTGTCCACCTCTTTCTCTAAGGCTTCGGCTTTCAATGAGTCGAGGGGCCTCGTTTTTGCTGGACTGGCGGCATGTCCCGGTTGACATTGAGGACATGGGTGATGACGTGGGGAATTATGCCTGTCATGTCTTCTTGGCACCATGCGAAAATGTCAGTGGCACCCTTCAGCGTCTTTATTATCTTTTCTTTTTCCTCCGCGTCTAGGCTCTTTCCTAGCCGGAGTACTTTGGTGGGGTCGAGGTCGCACACTGATACTTCCTCGACGTCCTCCATTGGTTCTACAATTTTTTTGGATCCAACACGGGGATCCAACTCGTCTTCTTCAGCTATTTCTAGCTCAATAGTTTCGCAGACCATCAGCACAGGCAGGCGGGCAGCAACGTTATAGCATTGCCTCGCCTCCCCTTGATTTCCCCTCACAGTCTCTATCCCAGCTTCTTGGGTTGGGAATTTTAGGCACAAGTGCCGTATTGACGTGACTGCGCCGAAGTCTACCAAGGCCGGTCGGCCGAGGATTGCGTTATAGGCTGTCGGGCAGTCTACCACCACGAACGTACAATACTTGAAAGTGCACTGGGGTGTGTCCGGGCACAAGGTGACTGGAAGCCTCACTTTTCCCATCGGGATAAGCGTTGTTCCATTGAACCCGGTGAGTTCGGAACCACTTAGTGAGAGGTCTCGGTCCGTCAGGCCTATTGTAGTAAAGGCCTTTTTGAATAGCAAATTCACGGAACTCCCGTTGTCGATCACGACTATGGCCACCACCTTATTGGCAATGTGGGTCTCTATGACCAATGGGTCATGGTGATGAAAATGCACTGTCTTAGTGTCTTCCTCCGTTAATGTAATGTGTTGATCCATCAGTCGGGACCTTTGAGCTAGGAGTTGAGTAACTTTCGAAACCTCATCGTGTTTCACGATCCCCGCATACCGCTTCAGCTCCTTGCGGGTAGTTCCTCCGATATGGGGTCCTCCCGAGATCATGGCCACTCTCCCGTTAGGTCTGGGTGGCAGGCCGGTGTTGGGTTTTATGCCCTAAATAAAACTCATTTCAATATAATCAGATTTACTTATTAATATAGATCAGAAATAACATTTAATGTTGCATGGTTCACATGATTTATTTCATGATTATATGTATATAATGTATAAATTCATCTGAAACCCTTTTCACATACTTGATCCTGTTTATTGTGCCGTCAACACATTGGAAAGTAAACATGACTATGTGAATAAAGTTTCGTAGATTTATCAGACATAGGGTTTTACTGATATGATAATCTACAACAGAGTTTACTTGCATTTGGAGAAGTGCTATGTTCTTTCCAGAGCATTGGTTAAAGTAAAGCTCAGGTTGGATGCATGGAGTATGCATCGGAAGGGACCGATATTGAACTTTGACTTAGATTTATTAAACTTACCGTAATATCTATTCAAGTCAATATCGCCTAGTTGATCCTAGATCAAATGATCTTAATCCGGATATGATTAGGCTCAATCTCGAGAGGCTATTCGTGTTCTTTGATTTGTTAGTTAAGCCTACTTTTAGGTCAGGGTGATACGTACATTTTGGGAACACGGTAGTGCAATTGAGTGGGAGCGCTAGCATAAACATGGAATCTATAGCTTCTATCTGGCGAATAGTAAGCAAAGGATGATCTCCTTCGAGCTTCACCAAATGAACATAAATGGTGGAGTACTCATTTCACATAAGCTGAAATATCATTTATACGGGGTCAAGTGTTTTAAGGAATAAATACATTGTAGGGTGTAACGGTAATTTAATCCATTTACAGTGTAGATCATTCATATAGAGGATCATTGGTCAAATTAGGATTATAACAATGGATAACTAATGATGTGTCTATATGGTGGAACATATAGAGCATTCTATATACTGAGAGTGCAATTCTAAGTTCTATGCGTGGATTCAACGAAGAATTAATAAGTTAGTGAATTTTAGTGCTAAATTCTTGATCTACTTATTGGAAGCTCGGTTATATAGACCCATGGTCCCCGCACTAGTTGAGATAATATTGCTTGTAAGACTCATGTAATTGGTTTTTATTAATCAATTATAATTCTCAAATTAGACTTTGTCTATTTGTGAATTTTTCACTAAGTAAGGGAGAAATTGTAAAGAAAGAGTTTTAGGGGCATATTTGATAATTATGATACTTTGTATGGTTCAATTAATAAATATGATAAATGACAATATTATTTAATAATTATTTATAGTTATTAAATAGTTAGAATTGACATTTAAGTGGTTGAATTAGAAAATTGGCGTTTTTGAGAAAATTAGATGCAGAAAAGATAAAACTGCAAAATTGCAAAAAGTGAGGCCCAAATCCACTATGTAGGGCCGGCCACTTTTGTAGGGTTTTTCCCTCTGATATTTTCATTATTTTAATGCCAAGTAATTCAAACCTAACCCTAGTGGAATGTTATAAATAGATAGTGAAGGCTTCAGGAAAATTACACACCTTTTTCTGACACTTTCTGAATCAGAAAAACCTTAGCCTTCTCTCTCCCTATCTTTGGCTGACCCTTCTCTTTCTCCTTCCCTCTTCAATTTAGAAAATCTTAGTGTATGAGTAGTGCCCACACACAGCAAGTGATACCTCAATCATAGTGAGGAAGATCGTGAAGAAAGACTTTCAGCAAGAAGGAGAAGTTTCAGCATCAAAGATTCAGAGAAAGAGATCCAGGTTCAGATATTGATAATGCTCTGCTACAGAAAGGAATCAAGGGCTAGATATTTGAACGGAAGGAGTCATTTAATTCCGCTGCACCCAATGTAAGGTTTCTTTAACTTTATATGTGTTTATTTCATCGTTTTAGAAAGTTCATATTTAAGGTGTTAATAAACATACTTGTGAGTAGATCTAAGATCCTGGTAAAATAATTTCCAACAGCCGGGGATATGCTGGGCATCTCCGGGGGGGACAACTTGAGCCAATACTCCTGTTGCACCCCCTGGTGTTCCCTGTGGCAAAGCTCCAGCCGCTTGACCTGGGTTGAGATGAGGCAACCGATTCTTGATCCACTAGTAGAGGTGTCCCAATCGGATTAAGTTTTCGATCTCGTCTTTGAGATTTTTGCATTCATTGGTGCTGTGCCCAATGTCGTTATGGTACTCGCATCTCTTGTTGGGATCCCTCCGGGAGCTGTCTTTGTACAAAGGAGGTGGTCTCCGATAGTGCGTATTTTGCCTAGTAACAAAGTACACACGTTCTTGGGAGTCCGTTAACTCCGTGTACTGGGTATATTGAGGAGTATACCCCATTTTCTATCGTTTTTCCTCCGTCCGAGTATTGCCTTTGGAAGACCTTTTACTCCTCGAGCCCTGGGAAGGACCGGCTAGGCTGGCTGTCGGAGCGGAGTGCGAGGGGGCTTGTCCATTTATCCCTGAGGGATTTATAAAATGGGACGATGCAGGGGCCATGGCCTGGCCTTGGCTATATCCGGGAGTGGCAGAGAACTGTATGCCGCTCATCGGTGGAGATGTTGCTGGCACAGTGCCCGAGGGCTGGGCTCCGGGCACATATCCCGCTATCCCGGTGGGATAATATCCTCCATAGGCCACTATTTGGGCCTCTTTGAGGTTAATGTATTTTTTGACTCTCTTCTAGAAGTCCTGAAGGTTTGCAGCTCCTTCTTATTATAGTTCGTTCCAGAATGGAGTCCCTGTACGGATGCCTGCTTGGAGGAGGGCAAGCTGTTGTCCGTCATCTACTTTCTTGGTTTTTGAGGCTTTTTCCCGGAACCTCTTTATGTAATTCTTTAGTGTCTCCGTAGGCAGCTACTTGATATTAGTCAAGGCACTGACCTCCAGATTGACTTTCTTGCGGCGAAACACTATCTCTGAAAGTTGGTCTATAACTTATTCCAGCAGCCCACGGATCCTGGCTCCAATTTGTTGAACCACTCCTCCGCGGACCCGCTTAGAGTAAGTGGGAAGCACAAACACTTAGCGTCATTGCTGACTCTCATGACCGTCATGACCCAGTTGAACCGTGACAAGTGATCACTTGGATCAGAGTTCCCGGTATAAGCTGCCATTTCGGGCATCTTAAAGTTTTTGGGGAGCTCTGCTTCCAGGATGTGCTTCGCACATGGATCCCGGTCCTCACAATCTGAGTCGGAGTCGTCGCCTTTCTGTCTCTGGGAGACTCGGGCGATGTCTTTTCGAAGTATGGCGAGTTCTGCCATGATTCCTTCGTTTAACGTTCCCGTGGAGACCGCGGGTCCGTATTTCTTTTGGTCAAGGTGATCCCGGAGGTCATTTTGGTTCCCATTGATCTGATTCCTCAAATCAATGGGAGGACATTTCTGTCCTCTCCTTCCTCTCCCTCTGGGCTCCTGGTGCACGGAAACGCTTTTTCGGTCCCCTCGATCGTGAGGTCCAAGACTCCCTTTTTGGAGTTTGCCCCTCTGCGGACCTTTCCCATTCGGGAAATCTGAGCGGACCTTCCGCGGATCCTGCACCTTTTTCTTTTTCCCGGGGGTAGAAGTAGGGTTTTTCTTTTGGTTCCCTTCAGCGGGATACCTTATAGGGCTTGGTTCCCTAGATTTTTGCTTTTGGGTACTTGGCGAGGATTCCTCTGGTTCCTTTCCAAGTCCAGCAGGGATGGCTTTAGGATGCACGTGGATTCTGCTGCCTCCATGGCTTTTTGCATGGCCAGCATCACCTCTTGCATCTTTTGGTTTTTTGTTTTTTGGGCTGTGATTTCAGCTTCATGATCGACAGCCTTTTGCCTTAAGAGTACCAATTCTGAGTAGCTACCTTCATCGTAGGCGTACTCATCGAGGTTTCCCTCGTAGTCGTCATCAGGAATTCCTTCTTCTTCCTCGGAACCCTCAGTTGCTCTTGAGGCCACGTCTTCCTCATTTGGGTCTTGAGCATCTTGAAGAGGGCGAGGTTGACATGTGCTTCGAGTCTCCACCATTGTTGTGTTGTTGTAATGCAGTGTTTGTTTACAGACGCTTTCTTCAGCTCTCAATGAAAGCACCAAAATCTTGATCAAGGTTTTCGGCAACTAATAAAATAATCATAGTTTAGAGAGCTATAAGAAATTAAGAAGGAGATTTTTTACGTGGTTGGGGTGTTAATGAGCCTTAGTCCATGAGTCTGTGTATTTATGATAGTATTTAATACAGAGAATGTTCTTGGTGAGTTTTTACTCTTCTAGCACTTATGTAACCCAGAATTCTCGACCCCTCTTTAATGAGCTTTGGGGGGTATTTATAGTGTTTTTTTGGGGTGATCCCCAGAATTAAGGTACATGCATTTCTGTAACTATCAGTAAAGTTGTACATTCCCAATGAATATATCATGGGTTATGCATGGTCTAATCCTAGGTGTTGTAGGGATTCTATGAGGGCAGTCCTTAATCCCTCTTGACTGATGTGATTCTTCACAGAGTAGCCGTCACTAGACTTTATTGGTCATAGCCTAGTAGGTACAGATCGGGGGTTGTGTCGTGAGACTTTATTGCGTGTGGCAGTTCCAATACGCCTCCTCCCACGCGGCATTAAATGCGAGATGACTATTCAGAGGAAGCCTGACACCACCTGGAGATGCTTTGATGCCGTCTTGCTCTCCGGGAGCATATGAGACTTTGCATGCCTTCTCCGGGAGGCATATCCAAAATAATGCTTTTCTTTATAAAGACTTAGCTATTTAATTCAAACGCTAAACCCTTTCCATCCACGTGTCACTGTCTGGTTGGTCCACGTATATTAGGCAAAATCAGGGGCAACAATCACATATTCATTTAATAATATCCAGATATATATATATATTTATAAGGCATTATGCACATGCCAATAAAAATCAAATATTATATTATCACAAAAATTTCATACATATTTAAACCCATAAATATGTAAAATAATAAAATTACTCTCAGCTGAAAAAAAATTATAAAAATACTCTTTTGAGTTAGCGGACATTACAGTGTAAATTATGTGATTATTTGATGAATGTATGAATTTACGAAATTTTTCCAAGAAAATAATTTTATTTTTGTTCTGAAAATATTTTATTTGTATTCCTTGTGAAAAAATAAGCAATTTTAGTTTTTACGGAACTCCATTATGTTATAAATTGAAAAAGTTATGAAAGTTTGAAACCGGGAGCACATGGTGCTCAATTGCACGCACACCAGTCCTTCGGACAAGGTGCATCTGCACGCGCGTGTGTGGGGGACAATTCCTATCCGAAGCCTCGTCAGCCCCACGCTTCAGACACGCAACACCCTTCTCACTCGCACATGAAGGCTACAATGCAGCCTCTGCGCGCGCGGATGAGGCTGTTGGGTTTTATGCCCTAAATAAAACTCATTTCATATAATTAGATTTACTTATTAATAAAGATCAGAAATAACATTTTATGTTGCATGGTTCACGTGATTTATTTCATGATTATATGTATATAATGTATGAATTCTTTTTAAGTCCAAAACATATGAGTTTGTTAAAGATTATAGTGTTGTCAGCACATTGGAATATAATCTTTATTATATGTTCAAAAGTTTATTCCCTGATTTGTCAGAACACTGGATTTAGACTGACATGGTATAATCAGCGATAGGTATTCTTCCACCTTGGAAAAGTGTTATGTCCTTTCCAGGACATTGGCAAAGTTTACCAGTATCGGATGTATGGAGTATACATCGGAAGGGACCGATATTGAACTTTGATTAGATATATTAAAACTTACCGTAATATCTATTCAATTCAATATCACCAGTTGATCCTAGATCAAATGATCTTAATCCTGATATGGTTAGGTTCAATCTCAAGAGTGTTACTCGTGTTCTTTCATTTGTTAAGTTAAGCCTACTTTTGGGTCAGGGTGATACGTACATTTTGGGAACACGGTAATGCAATTGAGTGGGAGCGCTAACATAAATATGGAATCTGTAGCTTCTATCTGGAAAATAGAAGTAAAGGATGATTTCCTTCGAGCTTAACCAAACGAAGATAAATGGTGGAGATCTCATTTCACTTAGCTGAAATATCATTTATACAGGGTTAAGTGTTTTAAGGATAAGATACATTGAAGGTGTAGCGGTAACAGTAGTGCCTTTTCAATGTAGATCATCTATATAGAGGATCATTGATCACATTAGGGTTATAACAATGGATAACTAATGACGTATCTATATCATGGAACATATAGAGCGTTCTATATGACTGAGAGTGCAATTCCAAGTTCTAAGTGTGTATTCAATGAGGAATTAATAAGTTAGGGAATTTACTTGGTAAATTCGGTTCGACTTATTGGAAGCTCGGTTATATAGACCCATGGTCCCTGTACTAGTTGAGACCATACTGCTTGTAAGACTCAGGTAATTGATTTTAATTAATCAATTATAATTCTAAAAGTTAGACTATGTCTACTTTATGAATTTTCACTAAGCAAGGGTAAACTAGTAAATAGAGAGTTTAAAAGGTATATTTATTAATTGGGAAACTTTGATTAGTTTTATTAATAAATAAAACAAATGACAATATATTATTTAATAATTAATTATAGTTATTAAATAATTAGATTTGACATTTATGAAGTTGAAAGAGAGAATTGGCAATTTTGAGAAAATGGGAAACTAGAAATGATGAAATAGGAAAGTTGGAAAAGTGGAAGGATTTGTTTTCCTCAATGTATGGCCGGCCACTTAATGCTTCTATTTCTCATTTTATTTTTCATTTTAAATGCCAAATAATTCAACTTTAACCCGATGTGGTATTCTATAAATAGAAGGTAAAGGGTTCAGGTTTGAGACACACTTTACAGTTTATTCTCTCAAACACTATGAAACCGCCACTCTCTCTCTTTCTTTCTTCTCTGTTTTTCGAATTCTCTTGAGTGATGAGTAGTGCCACACACATCAAGTGGTACCTCAATCATAGTATGTAAGACTATGGAAATTCTACATCAAAGAAGGAGAAAAGAAGATCCAGGTTCAGATCTTGGTGATGCTCTGCTACAGAAGGGAATCAAGGGCTAGGGATCTGAACGGAAGGAGTGATAATATTCCGCTGCACCCACTGTAAGGTTTTCTAAACTTTATATGTGTTTATTTTCATTGTTTTAGAATTCATATTAGGTTGTTAATCCAACATACATGTTAGTAAATCTAGATCCTGGTAAAATAATTTCCAACAACTGGTACCAGAGCCATGATAATGATTTACTTTCATGTAATATGAATTAAAACGATGATTGATATGTTTTTGAGTTGATTTGGATGGTTTCATGTGGGTTATGTGTTAATTGATGAATGTTGATGTTGTATAGTTTCGTTTTCCATGAAAAATATTTTTTTCAATTTTTTAAATTATTTTATTTGGATTTCTTGTGAAAAATTAAGCAAATTTGTTTTTTACGGAACTCGATTCTGATAAAAATTGAGAAAGATATGAATTTTGGAAGATTAGAAATCATGGATGTTGCATGCAGTCTATCCTGGCAAACTCCTACAAATTGCGAATTTTGTGGGTTTTTTTCCCCAAAAATCTAATTTTTTCATGGAATTGTTTCCCAAAAATTCATTTTTCCCTTTTAAATATTTCTAAATTGAAATGTTTCGAATTTTAAATATTTTCAATTTGGAATTTTTCCAATTTTTAAATAATTCTATTTTGAAATGTTTCCAATTTTTAAATATTTCCTATTATGGTCAGATTTAAAAATTTGTTAAGTTCTTTAATATTTATTTATTATTTAATTATAAGATTAGATATTTTGATATTTAAGATATTTTAAATTAAAAGATAACTTTGTCTTTTTATTTAAAATATTATATTAAAATTATCTTATATGGCAAATTAAATAATTAATAAATTTGAAATTAACATAGATATTTTTATAGATATACTTACCATAATGTTTTTCAAATTCAAAAATTTGTTATTTTGTTAAATATTTAATTATTTATAAATTATAAGTTTAAAAATGATATTTTTTCTATACATCATTTTTTCCTTATTAGAAATTTATAAATCATATCTTAAATATTTAAATAACATAGATATTTTTGTAGAGATTTTAATATTGCTTAATTTGAGATATTTTGACATATAATTATGGTAATTATTATTCATTTATTATTTTATTCCTAAAATAATAATTATCTAACCAAATCTATTTTAAAATTTGTTTATTTTATTAAATTATAAGATCTGAAAATGATATTGAAGATTCTTTCCTTTTAAATCATTGATCTTATTAGATATTTAATTTAATTTAATGAACCTAGATATTTTAAAATTAGTTTCCTTTATTTGGTTAGTTTAAGAATAATAATTTAATTATATTAATATCTTATTTTCACATCTGTTACATGGACAATGTTTGTTTATTAATACTGTTTATTCAATTTTTTTTTACAAACCTATTATTTATCTGATCTAAATTGCTATGATTAACTTGTTGACAGATCCTATGATCTGATTTTAATCATAGTCCAATTGACGATAGATCTTATAAATAATTTGTAACAGGTAAATTTTGTACTTCTTTCATCTGTGTAAACCTAGTAACATGATAGGGCCCATCCAAATCATTTGACCTGTGTGAGCCTATATGTTTGCTTTTGGGCTTAGATGCATATAGGAAGCCCATTTAAGTTTTTACTAAGTGAATGGACTAGGTTGCTAAAATAAATTTTGACATAAGGAAATTTATTTAGGTCCAATTAGATTTAGGCTTATTCAATGAATAACAATTATTTATTTAAAGGTTAAATTCCTCTCTTTTGGGCCTTGTGTGAGAGTTGGGGGCCATAGAAGTGGGTACGACATACTGAACCCAGCTCCCCCTCACATGAACTACCCCAATTGTGAATGCCCATTTGCCTTATTTAAATAATTGTATTAGGTTAATTATATTAGTCTAACCTAATTAAAATTGAATTAGCAACATAATTAACTTTTAAAATATATGAAATTTATTTTTCATGTAATATTTTAAAGTTAATTTTAGAAAAATACTTAGTTATTGATATATTCTAGATAGTTATTTTTAGTACTAATTATTATTTCTAATATTAAATTAGGAAATATCATTGATTGTAAAATTAATTGTTTCCTAATTAATTTTGGTACAATCTATGTTTAGTATATTTTTCTAGTATTAAACTAGAATTAATAATTAAGTTTCCTCTTTACTTAATTATTTATTTCTTGAATTTAATACATTTACTTAAACTGAAAATTTCAATATCTAAGTTGATTTTTTAATCATGATACTTAAATATTGTTATTTTCATGTTATTTAATTAAAGTTGAAAATTATTTTAAGTTTGGAATCTTATTTTAGAATAACTTAAGTTTGAATAATTTTGAAAATATATTTTATTTTATTTTATTAATCATTTTCCAAAATTTCGAAATTACATTTCTTTAATGTAGAAATTTTGAATTTTATTTGAAAAATAGATTAAAGTTGAAAATTATTTATTTAATTTTGGACCAACTTAAATCATTGATTTTTTCATTTAATGATTAATTAAAATAAATGAACTAAAATATATTATAATTAGAAATTGGATTAATTAGTCAATGAAAGTCTAGATAGATATTATCTGTTTTGCTTGAAGTATTTTTCTAGTGTATTTAATTAAATAGAAAATTAATATTTAAGTTGATTTTTAATCATGATACTTAAATATTTGAAATTTTTCTTAGATATTTAATTAAATAAGAAAATTATATTTTTTGTTGAAAATTAATTTTTATTAATTTTGGGCCAACATAAAATTAGAGTAATTTTCGAGGATTTATTTTTATTTTATTTTAAAGCATTTTCAAAATGCAATATATATTTATAGAAAATTAAATTTGAGTTGTAAATTAATTTAAATTAATTTTGAAACAACTTAAATTGAATAATTTTCTAAATATTTATGGAAATTATTACTAAGATGGAAATAATTCACGTTATTTTCATATCCATCTAAGTATAATTTATAAATATTACATTAAAATTTATATTTGGAATTTTTCATTCTAAATTGGAAATTATAATTAACTAAATATATTTAAAATAAATATTAGAAGAAAATACAACCCTTCATTAAATAATGAGCTTTAATATTATTAGGATATTCAATCTCCATTGTTGGTTTTACATAGCTATTGTTTTAGTGAGTAATCCTCCATAATGGAAGAACGTTCATTAGCAAGTTAGCACCGTTTAATCTCGAAAGATAAGTAATCTTGTAAGTTTTTTATATAGTTTATGATCACCCTAATGGTGGCGACTGTATAAGACTTGCAAGAATATGAAACAATGGTGGAAGCTCATAAGATAGAATAGCCTTGACTCTCGCCTAAACGGGACAACGAGGATTCCAATCTTGATCGAATAAAAGGTTGCTAGAATGTTTGACATTTTAGATGAGCTGACAACTCTATTCAATGAATGGTAGCTTCGACTCTCGCCTAAACGGGACACTGATATCATTTTGTTGAAAACCTTAGAAATTATTTAGGATTGTATGTTTTAGTATTTTCACTTGTCATTCCTACTTGCTATGTGCTTCATAATTTTTGAAATGTGTATGAATTTGTATTGAACCATGTTATTTTCTGTTATTAAATTGTAGTTTAATTTCGAATCTTCATTGTTGGTCTAACTTGATTTGTTTTTCTAATGAGATAAATCCCTAATGGATTTTCATCATTAGACTAACATAATAGTGTTAGATCTCGAAAGATAAATATTGTATATGCAACATCTAGCTGTTCATCAATTGATGACACCTTAGACTAGTGTTTTACAATATGAAACAAGAAGATTGTATAAATAAGATTACTTTGACTCTCGCTAATCGGAGCATCGTTGGATTCTTATTTAAAACGAAATTATCCTAATTCCTCTTAGCTTATTCATTTCGAATTAGCTTAATGACATATCATTAGATGAATGGTCTATAAATCATATAAAGTCATTCAATATTTTCTCTTAAGAAATTAAATGACAAACTATGATTATATTCCCGAAATTCTATCCCAAAATGATATAAATCCTCAATCTTAGAAATCTCCTACTTGTATAGGCAAATCTTAGAGTTAGATTAGTAGTGGTGGTCCAAGAAAGAATTACTAATTATACAGTTACACTTTCACAAGTGTTTCATAACCATTTTCTATCAATGGATTTAAACTGTATGAGTTTAGTATTTTGTGACCAAAATCCACTTGCACTATTCTATGAACTCTTTATTGTAACTAACTTAAGCCATCAAAAGATTCAACCACATATTTTATAAATCTATGGCATTTGTATCTTGTTCATAGTTGTTTTGACAAGATCATTCTCTGCAAAGAGTTAATATGCCTATATCCACTGAAATTAAGTTCATCTCATTCCCAGATGGATGTACATTCAGGGGTGGATATGAGTTTTCGTTGTATTCTTAAAACGATCACTCTAGATTTTACCTTATGCCAAAGAAATTTGAAATGTTTGAAAAATTTCATGAATTTCTATCAATGGTAAGTGGTGAAAGATCTTGCGAACTGATAGGGGTGGAGAGAAAGTTAGTAGGTATGCAGTTCAAAGATCATTAATTTGATTTTAAATTATATCCAAACTTACCTCCCCAGAAATTTGAGTTGCATATTGATGATTAGTTACTAGTTGTTGCCTAAATCCTTCTATGGTAATAAAATTGCAGAATGATGCAATGGTTGTATACTTAATGTAAATCATTACTAGATTCATGGATGACCTAATCAAATCTTAAGAAAAGCTAGAACTGCTAACCTTGGTTTGTATGTTTGTTAGCTATTCTAAGTGATTAGGGGTGGAGCATCCCATAGTCATTAGATAAGAAAGTGTTTGTTTAAACAAATACTACTTTTCTAAGAAAATGACTAAGTCTGAAAATAAAGTAGCAAATAAAGGAGATATTTTTTTTCTTGATTCCAAATGTGTTCTATCATCTTATTTTACAAGATGATCCCACTGCCTCTGTTGTCTTAACACAACTGAAGAGGTCTATACCATTTAGTTTTCTTAGACATAATTCACGGTACCTTGTCGTAGTGGGAGAGTTTCAAGGAACTTTACCTTCTCATGACTTGGAAGACACTAGTGATTAAAATCCATTGTGAGTTTAAACAAGTAATAGATTGTCAAGATAAGAAACTAAGAAGAAAGCCAATAGAACTATGGTTTGATCCATTCACATGGAATAACCTTAAGTTTTCTATTACAAGGACATGAAAGGAAATTTTCGTTCATAAGTCTATTCAATGGACTTAACAAAACTTCCTGTTCCTAGTATTATAGGTTTGAGTTTATCTAAACCTATGGCTTGTGGTATACCTGGTAATTACTTACTCTAATGCAAGCATAAGATGCTGTAGCATTTTCTTTCCAATGGCAATCTATAGAAGTTTCACAACTTCTTAGATATAGATTTTGTTTATCTAAGAAAAAGTCTCAACTATTCCAGAGAAGATAAAGTCATGGAAGAATTTCTTAAATCAACAGTGAGAGGTCTCAGAAATGCTTTAGTATGCCTTAGACCAGACACCTACTGTTGAGTGGGAGTAATGAGTAAGTATCAGATTAATCCAGGAGAAGAACATTGGAAGACAATCAAGTAAATTTTAAGATTAAGAAAAGGAACTATATGTTAGTCAATAAGGGTGGTTTTGAAACTCTTAGACTACACCACATCAGATTTCGAGACTTGCCTGTGTGCTAGAAAGTCTGCTGATGAGATGGTGATTACTTTGGGGGTGGAGTAGTGATTTTGGAGAAGTGTACCAAACCTATCTGAAATCTATTAGTCTACCAGAAAGAGACTGAATGTTAAAGTTGCAGGAATGGTACTTATTCAGTCTAAGGAAAGTTCTATACATTTGTGGCAATGTTCCAACTTGCCTTAACTACTAGGGTTACTTCTTGAATAACCAAAGAGTAGTTGCCAAAAGTATAGAATCCAGTATCCCAAGAGAGTATACATATAGAGAGGAATTTCACATTATCAAGGATTTTGTGATTAAGGGAAAGTAATAGTGGAGAATAGGTTGTGTTTAATTCAACCTATCAGATCCTATTACAAGGTGTTTACTACTATTACACTTGATTTGTATATCAAGGTGTTAATGATTATTTGAAATGCACTTGTTGTTTTATATTAGTGCAAGTGGGAGTTTGTTGGGTTTAATGCCCTAAATAAAACTCATTTCATATAATCAGATTTACTTATTAATAAAGATCATAAATAGCATTTTATGTTGCATGGTTCACATGATTTATTTCATGATTATATGTATATAATGTATGAATCCTTTTTAAGTCCAAAACATATGAGTTTGTTAAAGATTATAGTGTTGTCAGCACAGTGGAATATAATCTTTATTATATGTTCAAAAGTTTATTCCCTGATTTGTCACAACACTGGATTTAGACTGACATGGTATAATCAGCGATAGGTATTCTTACACCTTGGAAAAGTGTTATGTCCTTTCCAGGACATTGGCAAAGTTTACCAGTATCGGATGTATGGAGTATACATCGGAAGGGACCGATATTGAACTTTGATTAGATATATTAAAACTTACCGTAATATCTATTCAATTCAATATCACCTGTTGATCCTAGATCAAATGCTCTTAATCCTGATATGGTAAGGTTCAATCTCAAGAGTGTTACTCGTGTTCTTTGATTTGTTAAGTTAAGCCTACTTTTGGGTCAGGGTGATGCCTACATTTTGGGAACACGGTAATGCAATTGAGTGGGAGCGCTAACATAAATATGGAATCTATAGCTTCTATCTAGCAAATAGAAGTAAAGGATGATTTCCTTCGAGCTTAACCAAACGAAAATAAATGGTGGAGATCTCATTTCACTTAGCTGAAATATCATTTATACATGGTTAAGTGTTTTAAGGATAAAATACATTGAAGGTGTAGCGGTAACAGTAGTGCCTTTTCAATGTAGATCATCTATATAGAGGATCATTGATCACATTAGGGTTATAACAATGGATAACTAATGACGTATCTATATCATGGAACATATAGAGCGTTCTATATGACTGAGAGTGCAATTCCAAGTTCTAAGTGTGGATTCAATGTGGAATTAATAAGTTAGGGAATTGACTTGGTAAATTCGGTTCGACTTATTGGAAGCTCGGTTATATATACCCATGGTCCCCATACTAGTTGAGACCATACTGCTTGTAAGACTTAGTTAATTGATTTTAATTAATCAATTATAATTCTAAAAGTTAGACTATGCTACTTTATGAATTTTCATTAAGCAAGGGTAAAACAGTAAATAGAGAGTTTAAAGGGTATATTTATTAATTGGGAAACTTTGATTAGTTTTATTAATAAATAAAATAAATGACAATATATTATTTAATAATTAATTATAGTTATTAAATAATTAGATTTGACATTTATGAAGTTGAAAGAGAGAATTGGCAATTTTGAGAAAATGGGAAACTAGAAATGATGAAATAGGAAAGTTGGAAAAGTGGAAGGATTTGTTTTCCTCAATGTATGGCCGGCCACTTAATGCTTCTATTTCTCATTTTATTTTTCATTTTAAATGCCAAATAATTCAACTGTAAACCTATGTTGTATTCTATAAATAGAAGGTAAAGGCTTCAGGTTTGAGACACACTTTACAGTTTATTCTCTCAAACACTATGAAACCGCCACTCTCTCTCTTTCTTTCTTCTCTGTTTTTCGAATTCTCTTGAGTGATGAGTAGTGCCAACACACATCAAGTGGTACCTCAATCATAGTATGTAAGACTATGGAAATTTTGCATCAAAGAAGGAGAAAAGAAGATCCAGGTTCAGATCTTGGTGATGCTCTGCTACAGAAAGGAATCAAGGGCTAGAGATCTGAACGGAAGGAGTCATAATATTCCGCTGCACCCACTGTAAGGTTTTCTAACTTTTATATGTGTTTATTTTCATTGTTTTAGAATTCATATTAGGTTGTTAATCCAGCATACATGTTAGTAAATCTAGATCCTGGTAAAATAATTTCCAACAGAGGTTGCACGTAACCTTTGTGTGCACCTCCTGGGCAGCAACACCCTAACTTGATTTTTTTGGGATTTTTTCTCGAATTTATTCAAAATTTTTAACAAACCTATTATTTATTTGATCTAATTGCTATGATTAACTTGTTGACAAATCCAATGATCTGATTTTAATCATAGTCCAATTGTCAATAGATCCTATAAATAATTTGTAACAGGTAAATTTTATACTTCTTTCATCTGTGTAAACCTAAAAACATGATAGGGCCCATCCAAATCAATTTAACCTGTGTGAGCCTATATGTTTGCTTTTGGGCTTAGATGCATATAGGAAGCCCATTTATTTCTAGATATTTAAATGGACTAGGTTGCTAAAATAAAATAGCACTTATGATAGTTTTATTAAGGCCCAATCAGTATTGGGTTTATTCAATGAATAAAAATTAATTAAATATATGTAATGAAAGGTTAAATTCCTCTCTTTTTGGCCTTGTGTGAGAGTTAGGGGGCTATTAGTAGTGGATACGACATACTGGACTCAGCCCTCCCTCACATGAACAATCCCAATTGTGAAGGCCCATTATTTAAATAATTGTATTAGCCTAATTATACTAGTTTAACCTAATTAAAATTGAATTAGCAACATAATTAATTTTAAAATAGATGAAATTAATTTTTCATTGGATTATTTTAAAATTAATTTAGATAAATATACTTAGTTTAATGAAATATTCTAGATTGAAATTTCTAGTAACTAATTTATATTTTCTAATATTTAATTAAGTAGAAAAATATATTTAAGTTGAAAATTAATTATTTAATTAATTTTGGACCAACTTAAATTAGAATATTATTCTTAGAACTTACAATTTAAATATAATTAATAATTAAGGTGATTTTATTGAAGATACTTAATTATTTGTTTCCATTTCAATAAATTTAATTGAATTAGAAAATATATTTAAGTTGAAAATTAATTATTTAATTAATTTTGGACCAACTTAAATTAGAATATTTTCTTAGTATTTAAATTAGAATCAATAATTAAGTTGATTCTATTCAAGATACTTAATTATTTCTATTTTAATGAATTCAATTAAATAGAAAAATATATTTAAGTTGATTTTTTTTTTCAATTTCAGATCAACTTAAATTAGAATAATTTTCAGAATATATTTTAATTTATTTTAATAATAATTTTCCCACCTAATTTTGAATTGCATTTATTTTTTTTAAATGCAGATATTTTAAGTTGGAAATTAATTTTAGATCAACTTAAATCAAGTAATTTTCATTAATGATTTAGTAAAATAAATAGACTAAAATATATTTTAGTTAGAAAATTAGTAATTAGTTTATGAATTATCAAGATAGATATTTTTTACGTAGACTTTTTGATATTTTTCTAGATATATTTAATTAAATTAGAAAAGTTAATGTTTAAGTTGATTTTATTCTAGACACTTAAATATTTGATATTTTTCTTATGATATTTAATTAAATAGGAAAATTAAATCTATGTTAAAATTAATTTATTTAATTTTAGACTAACATAAATTAGAATAATTTTTTCAGTTTTATTTTATATAAATTTCAAAAAATGTATCTTTATACATTGGATTTCGAATTCAGTTATATATTTATAGAAAATTAAATTTGAGTTGAAAATTAATTTAATTAATTTTGGACCAACTTAAATTAAGTAATTTTCATAATATTTATTGAAAAATTAATACTAAGGATGGAAAATATTTTTTATTTTTTAGATCTTCCTAGGGTATAATTTTATAAATATTAAATTAAAATTTACATTTAGAGTTATCTAAATTAAAAATTTTAATTAAATAAATATGTATTAAAATAAATAGATTACAATAAGTATCAAAATGAAAATACAACTCTTTAAAATAATGAGCTTTAGTTATAAGGATATTCCATCTCCATTGTTGGTCCTACATGGTTAAATGTTTTCAATATAACCTCGAGACGCTAGACTTCGTCCCCCTTATGAATGGTTATTTGTTGAAACATTTAACACCGTAACGATCTCTTATGATAAGTATTTTGTAAATTTTCGTCTCTATTAGACTCTCCCCTACGGTGACTACTTAGAGATAAATTTACGAAGTATGAAACAATAGTGGAAGCTCATAAAATAAGAATAACCTTGACTCTCACCTACCCGGACAACGTTGGATTCTTATTTTGATCGAATAAAAGGTTGCTAGAATGGTGTCTATTTTAGATGAGCTAACAACTCTATTCAATGAATGACTACTTTGACTCTCGCCTACGGGACACTATATCAGTTTGTTGGAAACCTTGGAAATTATTTAAGATATGATAGGTTTGTATTTTCACATGTCTTTGTTACTTGCTAAATGCTTAATAATTTCTGAATTGTGTATAAATTTATATTGAACCATGTTGTTTTCTGTTATGAATTGTAGTTGTAAATTTTGTGTAAAATAAGAATAACTTTGACTCTCGCCTACCGTGACATCGTTGGATTCTTATTTTAAAATCGAAATTATCCTAATTTTTCCTCTTAGCTTATTCATTTCAAATTTGCTTAAATAATGTATCATTAGATGAATGGTTTATAAATCATCTGCTTATGATGTCATTCTACTTTCTCTAATGAAATTGAATGAAACTATTATTATATTCCCGACATTCTATCCTGAAATTATATAAATCCTCGAGCTTAGAAATTTCCTACTTGTATATGTTTACTTTAGGCAAATTAGACTTAGAGTTAGATTAGTAGTTGTGGTCCAAGCTAGAATAAAACTCATTGTATATTTGGTATAAATTTAAGTCTTTGACTTTAAATTTTAGATTCCAAATAGAAATTTTATATTTCTGTTTCCAGAATATAATACAGTTCAACTTATACAAGTTATTAATATCCATTATCTGTCAATGGATCCAAACTGTATAGAATTTGAGTTTAATATTCTGTGACCAGGATCAACTTGAACTATTCTAAGAACTCTTTATTGTAACTAGACCTAAGTCATCAAAAGACTACAACCACATTCTTATATATCTATGGCATTTCCATCTTGTTCATAGTGGTTTTGACAAGATCATTCTCTGTAAAGTGTCAATATGCCTATATCCACTTGAAAGTAAGATCATCTATATTCGAATATGGATGTACATTCAGGGGTGGATATGTGTCTTCATTATATTCTTAATACGATCACTCTAAATTTTACCTTATGCAAAGAAATTAGAAATGTTTGAGAAATTTCATGAATTTCTAGCAATGGTGGAAAACCATTAAGGTAAGTGGTTAAAGATCTTGCGAACTGATAAGGGTGGAGAAATATTTGGAAGATATGCAGTTCAAAGATCATTAAGTTGGTTTTTTGAATTGTATCCAAACTTATCTCCCCAGAATTTCGATTTGCATATTGATGATAGTATAAGGTCTATGATTAGTTACTAGCAATTTCCTAAGTCCTTCTAGGGAAATACCCTAGTGATAGGAAAATTTCAGAGTGATGGAATGGTTGTGTACTTAGTGTAAACCATTACTAGAATCATAGATGTCTTGATCGTGACCTTAAGAAAAGCTACAACTGTTAACCAAGGTTTGCATGTTTGATAGCTATTCTAAGTGATTAGGGGTGGACCATCCCATGGTCATTAAGATAAGAAAGTGTTTGTTTCAACAAAGACTACTTTTCTAAGAAAATGACTAAGTCTGAAAACAGAGTAGCAAAATAGAGGAGATATTTTTTCTTGATTCTAAAAGTGTTCTATCATCTTATTTTGTATAAGATGGTCCCACTGCCTTTGTTGTCTTGATACAACCGAAGAGGACAATACCATTTAGTGTTCTTAGACAGAAAGTCACGGTACCTCGTCGTAGTGGGAGAGTTTCAAGGAACTCACCCTGTTATGATTTGGAAGGCACTTGTGATGAAAATCCATTGTTAGTTTAAACAAGTAATGGACTGTCAGAATAAGAAACTAAGAAGTAAAGCCAAGAGAATTACTATGGTTAAAACCATTCATATGGAGTAACCAAAAGTTTTCTATTACAAGGACAAGATAGGAAATTTTTGAAAATAAGTCTATTCAATGGACTTAATAAAACTTCATGTTCCTAGTATTATAGGTTTGAGTTTATCTAAACCTATGGCTTATGGTATGTCTGGTTAATTAATTACTCTAGTGCTGGAAACTTACTTTAGTAAGATGTTGGTGTATTTTTCTAATGGAAATCTATAGAAGCTTCTTGATTTCTATATATAGATTTTATTTATCTAAGGAAAAGTTTCAACTATTCCAGAAAAGATAAAGGCCAAGAAAAGAATTCCTTGTATCAACACTAAGAGGTCTCAGATATGATTTGCAATGCATTAGACCAAACACCTACTGTTGAGTGGGAGTAATGAGTTGGTATCAGATTAATCCAGAAAAGGAACATTGGAAGACAATCAAGTAAATCTTAAGATCAAGAAGAAGAACTATATGTTAGTCGATAAGGGTGGTATTTAATACTCTTAGACTACACTAAGTCAGATTTCTAGACTTGCCTTAGTGCTAGAAAGTCTACTGATAAGATGGTGATTTTGGAGAAGTGTAAAAACCTATCTGAAATCTCTAAGTCTACCAGTGAGACTGAATGTTAAAGTTGCAGGAAAGATACTTATTCAGTCTATGGAAAGTTCTATACATTTTTGGCATAGTACCAATAATTTATTAACTACTAGTGTTACTTCCTGACTAACACAAAAGTAGTTAATAAAAATGAAAGAATCCAGTATCCCTATAGGAGTAGACATATAGAGTGGAATTTCACAATATCAAGCATTTTGGGATTAAGGAAATGTAATGGTGGAGGAAAGGTTGTATTGAATACAACCTGTCAGATCCTATTACGGAGAGAATACTACATACTGCACTTGATATGGATATCAAGGTGTTGTGATTATTTGAAATGCACTTTTTGTTTTATATTAGTCCAAGTGGGAGTTTGTTGGGTTTTGTGCCCTAAATAAAATCCATTTTAATATAATCAAAATTTACTAATTAATAAAGATCAAAAATCGCATTTTATGTTGCATGGTTCCCATGATTTATTTCATGATTATGTTTAATGTATAAATTCTATTAAGTCCAGAACATATGTATTAGTTCATGATTATAGTGTCGTCAGCACAGTGGAATATAATCATGATTATATGTTCAAAAGTTTAATTCCCATGATTTCTCAGTTCATTAGATTTAGACTGGCATGATAATCTGCGATAGGTATACTTACACCTCGGATAAGTGTTATGTCCTTTCCAAGGCATTAGCAAAGTTTACCAGTATTGGATGTATGGAGTATACATTGGAAGGGACCGATATTGATCTTAGATAAGATATCCTACACTTACCGTTATATCTTTCTAAGTCAATATCAATGATTGATCTTAGTCTACGGATCTTAATCCTTGCATGGTTAGGTTTGATCTCAAGAGTGTTATTTGTGTTCTTTAATTTGTTAGTTAAGCCTACCTTTTGGTTTGAGTGATACGTACATTTTGGGAACATGATAGTACAATTGAGTGGGAGCGCTAATCATAGATATGGAATCTATAGCTTCTAGCTGGACATAGAAGTGAAACGATGATTTCCTTTGAGCTCGGCTGAATAGAGATAAATGATTGAGATCTTATTTCAATAGTTGTATTATTTACTGAAATATCATTTATAGGTAGCTAAGTGTTTTAAGGATAAAATACATTGAAGGGTAGAATGGTAAATTTATCCCTATTCACTATAGATCATCTATAGAGGATCCTTGACTATTAAGATTGTAACAATGGATAATCATAACGTATATATATGGTGGTACATATAGAGCCTTCTATATAACTCAGAGTGTATTCAATTCCAAGTTCTATAGTGGTTCAATGAGGAATTAATAAGTTAGAGAATTTACTTGGTGAATTCTAGATCTACTTATTGAAAGCTCGATTATATAGGCCCATGGTCTGCTCACTAGTTGAGATAATAGTGCTTGTAGGCTCAGTCAATTGATTTTAATTAATCAATTATAATTCTAAAATTAGACTATGTCTTATTTAAGAATTTTCACTAAGCAAGGGCTTAATTATGAAGAAAAGAGGTTATGTGGTCAATTTGGTAATTAAGAGACTTTTTATGGTCTAATTAATAAATTATATAAATGGTATTTTTATTTAGTAATTAATTATAATTATTAAATAAATAGTTTTGGCATTTATAGGTTTGAATTGGGAAATATGGTATTATTGTAAAGAAGAATAAGTGGTTGGAAAAAGTGGCAAAATTGTAACTAGAGATTGGCTCATTTAATGTGTATGGCCAAGTGTGATTTTTGCCCAATATTTTATTCTTTTTTAATCCATATAATTCAACCCTAAGCCCTAGTTGATACACTATAAAAGGAACATGATACTCTCACTCATCCAACTTTTGTCAACTTGACTATTCAACCAAACCTAGATGAGAGAGTTCCTTCCTTAGTGATTCAAACCTCCTTCATTGTTGTTCACTTATTGGAACCCTTAGTGATCAGTGCCATGCCCACACATAGCAAGTCAAGTACTCAATCATAGTGAGTAAGACGGTGGTAACCAAACCCGAAGGAGAGAAAGAGATCTAGGTTCAGACCTTGATAATGCTCTCTACAGAAAGGAATCAAGGGCTAGAGATCTTGAACGGAAGGAGTCATATTATTCCACTACAATCAATGTAAGGTTTTCTTAAACCCTTATGTGTTTATTTTCATTATTTTAGAGAATTCATATTTAGGATGTTAATCAACATACTTGTTAGTAAATCTAGATCTTGGTAAAATATTCCCAACAGCACCAAGCTTGCAAGTCACTCGGCAATGCACCATACAAGTCACTTGACCATGCACCAAGCTTGCAAGTCACTCGCCCATGCACCATGCAAGTCACTCGACCAAGATAAGCATGCAAGTCACTCGACCATGACTTGGATGCATATCACTCGGCCAACATAGCATTCAAGTCATTCGGCCATGTCATCAGGAAGGCCACTTGGCTATGGCTTGAGGAATGTCACTCGATCATGACATGAGGAAAGTCACTCGGCCATGCACCAAGCTTGCAAGTCCCTCAGCCATGCACCAAGCTTGCAAGTCACTCGATGATGAATCATGCAAGTCACTCATCCATGCACCATGCAAGTCACTCGACCATGCACCAAGCTTGTAAGTCACTCAACCGTGTGTTGGGTTTTGTGCCCTAAATAAAACCCATTTCAATATAATCAGATTTACTTATTAATAAAGATCAGAAATAACATTTTATGTTGCATGGTTCACATGATTTATTTTATGATTATATGTATATAATGTATGAATTCTATTTAAGTCCAGAACATATGAATTTGTTAATGATTATAGTGTTGTAAGCACAGTGGAATATAATCCTAATTATATGTTCAAAAATTTATTCCCTGATTTGTCAGTTCACTGGATTTAGACTGACATGATTTAATCAGCGATAGGTATTCTTACACCTTGGATAAGAGTTATGTCCTTTCCAGGGCATTGGAAAAGTTTACCAGTATCGGATGTATAGAGTATACATTGGAAGGGACCGATATTGAACTTTGATTAGATATATTAAAATTTATCGTAATATCTATTCAATTCAATATCACCTGTTGATCCTAGATCAAATGATCTTAATCCTGATATGGTTAGGTTTGATCTCAAGAATATTATACATGTTCTTTGATTTGTTAGTTAAGCCTACTTTTGAACAATCAGGGTGATATGTACATTTTGGGAACATGATAGTATAATTGAGTGGGAGCGCTAACATAAATATGGAGTCTATAACTTCTATACGAATTTAGAAGTAAAACGATGATATCCTTCGAGCTTGGCTAAACAGAGATAAATGGTTGAGATCTCATTTCACTTCGCTGAAATATCATTTATACGGAGCTAAGTGTTTTAAGGATAAAATACATTCAAGGTGTAACGGTAATTTAGTTCCTATTCAATGTAGATCATCTATTAGAGGGTCATTGATCAAATTAGGATTATAACAATGGATAACTAATAGCGTATCTATATCGTGGAACATATAGAGCGTTCTATATGACTGAGAGTGCAATTCCAAGTTCTAAGTGTGGATTCAATAAGGAATTAGTAAGTTAGGGAATTTACTTGGTAAATTCGGTTCGACTTATTGGAAGCTCGGTTATATAGGCCCATGGTCCCCATACTAGTTGACACCATACTGCTTGTGAGACTCAGTTAATTGATTTTGATTAATCAATTATAATTTTAAAGTTAGACTATGTCTAGTTTATAAATTTTCACTAAGTAAGGGCAAAATTGTAAAGAAAAGAGATTATATGTTTATTTATTAATTAAGAGACTTTGTAAAGAAAAGAGATTATAAATATATCAAATGACAATATTATTTAATCATTAATTTTTAGTTATTAAATAATTGGAATTGACATTTAAATGGTTAAATTGGAAAATTGGCATTTTTGAGAAAATGGAATTGAGAAATGACAAAATGGCAAAATTGCAAGGTGAGGCCCATTATCCGTATATGGCCGGCCAATTTGTATAGGATTTACCATTTATATTTTTCATTATTTTAATGCCATACAATTCTAACCTAAACCTAGATGGCTTTCTATAAATAGAAAGTGATGGCTTTGGAAAACTATGACAAACATCTTATTTCTTTTAGAGAAAAACCTGAGCCTCCTATTCTATTCATAGCCGCCACCCTCTCTTCTTCTTCTTCTCTTCAATTTCGAACCTTGAGTGAATAAGAGCAGTGCCCAGACACATCAAGTTGTATCTCAATCATAGTATGGAAGATTGTGTAGAATCCAAGCATCAAAGAAGGAGAGAAAGAGATCCAGGTTCAGATCTTGATTATGTTCTGCTACAAAAAGGAATCAAGGGCTAGAGATCTGAACAGAAGGAGTCATTATATTCCGCTGCACCGAATGTAAGGTTTCCTAAACTTTATATGTGTTTATTTCATTGTTTTAGAATTCATATTAGGATGTTAATGAAACACACATGGTAGGAAATCTAGATCCTGTTAAAATATTTCCAACAACTGGTATCACAACCATGGTAATGATTTACTTTCATGAAATATGAATTAAAACGATGATATGTGTTGATTTGGATGGTTTCATGTTGATCTGTGTTTTATATGATGATTCATTGATGCTTGGGAAATTTTATGAAAAATAATTGAATTTTCGTTTCTGGAATTAATTTTATTGGATAGTTTGGAAAAAAATTAAGAAATTTTCTTTTTTCACAGAACTCAATTTCGATTTTATTTGAATTAGTTATGATTTTTTGAAGTTTTGAAAAAATCAGAGGTCGTGACACACCCTTGTGCGCGCGGCTGGCTACTTGCAGCACCCTTTGTGCGCCCAAGCAGCCCCTTTGTGCACCATCCGTACAGCTCACAATTTTTTCGTTTTTCTTCGATTTTTCATGCTATTTCATGGAATTAACTTCCGATTTTTTGTGTAGTTTTATATTTTGATTTTTACTTTTGATATTTTAAATCTAATTATCAGAAATAAATTAATTTGAATTTTTAAAATTAATTTTAGATATTAGTGTAATTTAAATTTGAAAATAGGTAAAAATCCTTTTTTGCTTACTTTTTTTGTTATTTTTTTAAAATTTGATTTTTTTTTTTTAAATCTAAGGTCACATATGTTGGGTTTTGTGCGCTTAATAAAACCCTTTACAATATGATTAGTTATCAATATAAGAAATTTGAAGTGATTTATGTTTGAATGAATTTTACATGCTGATGGTTTAATATGTTTATTACATTTACACACAAAATCTGTTAAGTCCAGATCATATGTTTATTCACAATTACAGTATCGTCAACACAGTGGAATGTGATTGTGATCATATGAATCAAAAGACAAAGTGTTGGGTTTTATGCCCTAAATAAAACTCATTTCAATATAATCAGATTTACTTATTAATATAGATCAAAAATAACATTTAATGTTGCATGGTTCACATGATTTATTTCATGATTATATGTACATAATGTATAAATTCATCTGAAACCCTTTTCACATACTTGATCCTGTTTATTGTGCCGTCAACACATTGGAAAGTAAACATGACTATGTGAATAAAGTTTCCTAGATTTATTAGACACAGGGTTTTACTGATATGATAATCTACAACAAGAGTTTACTTGTATTTGGAGAAATACTATGTTCTTTCCAGAACATTGGTTAAAGTAAAGCTCAGGTTGGATGCATGGAGTATGCATCGGAAGGGACCGATATTGAACTTTGACTTAGATTTAATTAAACTTACCGTAAAATCTATTCAAGTCAATATCGCCTAGTTGATCCTAGATCAAATGATCTTAATCTTGTTATGATTAGGCTCAATCTTGAAAGGCTATTCGTGTTCCTTGAATTGTTAGTTAAGCCTACTTTTAGGTCAGGGTGATACGTACATTTTGGGAACAAGGTAGTGCAATTGAGTGGGAGCGCTAGCATAAACATGGAATATATAGCTTCTATCTGGCGAATAGTAAGCAAAGGATGATCTCCTTCGAGCTTGACCAAACAAAAATAAATGGTGGAGATCTCATTTCACATAAGTTGAAATATCATTTATACGGGGTCAAGTGTTTTAAGGAATAAATACATTGTAGGGTGTAACGGTAATTTAATCCCTTTACAGTGTAGATCATTCATATAGAGGATCATTGATCACATTAGGATTATAACAATGGATAACTAATGATGTGTCTATATGGTGGAACATATAGAACATTCTATATACTGAGAGTGCAATTCTAAGTTCTATGCGTGGATTCAACGAAGAATTAATAAGTTAGTGAATTTTAGTAATAAATTCTTGATCTACTTATTGGAAGCTCGGTTATATAGACCCATGGTCCCCGCACTAGTTGAGATAATATTGCTTGTAAGACTCATGTAATTGGTTTTGATTAATCAATTATAATTCTCAAATTAGACTATGTCTATTTGTGAATTTTTCACTAAGTAAGGGCGAAATTGTAAAGAAAGAGTTTATAGGGGCATATTTGTTAATTATGATACTTTGTATGGTTCAATTAATAAATATGATAAATGACAATATTATTTAATAATTATTTATAGTTATCAAATAGTTAGAATTGGCATTTAAATGGTTGAATTTGAAAATTGGCGTTTTTGAGAAAATCAGATGCAGAAAAGGTAAAACTGCAAAATTGCAAAAAGTGAGGCCCAAATCCACTAAGCATGGCCAGCCACTTTTGTAGGAAATTTAATCTGATATTTTCATTATTTTAATGCCAAATAATTCAAACCTAACCCTAGTGGAATGCTATAAATAGATAGTGAAGGCTTCAGGAAAATTACACTTAAATTTTCTCTTTTCCTTCAGAGAAAAAAACCTGAGCCTTTCTCTCTCCCTATCTTTAGCTGCCACTTCTTCTTTCTCTTCCCTCTTGAATTTCGAAATCCTTAGTGTGAGAGTAGTGCCCACACACATCAAGCAATACCTCAATCATAGTGAGGAAGATCGTGAAGAAAGATCATCAGCAAAGGAGTTTCAGCATCAAAGATTCAGAGAAGAGATCCAGGTTCAGATATTGATAATGCTCTGCTACAGAAAGGAATCAAGGGCTAGATATCTGAACGGAAGGAGTCATATTATTCCGCTGCACCCAATGTAAGGTTTCTTAAACTTTATATGTGTTTAATTTATCGTTTTAGAAAGTTCTTATTTAGGATGTTAATAAACATACTTGTGAGTAGATCTAAGATCCTGGTAAAATAATTTCCAACACAAAGTCCCTATTTCATCAGCGGTTTTACACTAATGTGATAATCAGCGATGATGTGTACTTACACTTGGAGTAATTGTTATGTTCTTTCCAGGACATTGGTAAAGTATACTAGTTTCGAATGTATGGAGTATACATTGGACTGGACCGATATTGCAACTTAGTTAAGATATTATAAACTTACCGTCATATCTTTCCAAGTCAATATCGGTAGTTGATCTTAAGATTAAAAGAATCTAAATCCTGATATGCTTAGGCTCAACTCAGGAGTGTTATTCATGTTCTTTGATTTATTAGTTAAGCCTACTTTTGGGTCAGGGTGATACGTATATTTTGGGAACATGATAGTATCATTCAGTAGGAGTGCTGAACATAAATATGGAATCTATAGCTTCTACTGATGTATAGAAGTTAAGTGATGATTCCCTTCGAGCTTAGCTAAATAGAAGTAAATGCATGAACTCTTGTTTAAGTGACTAATTCTTAGATCACTAAACATCATTTACAGGTAGCTAAGTGTTTTAAGGGGCAAAATACATTGAGGGATGAGAACGGTAAAATTATCCCATCTCGATGTAAATCATCTATATAGAGGATCTTTGATCACAATAAGATTATAACAATGGTTAAATGAGATAGCATATCTATATCGTGGAACATATAATATGCTCTATATAAGTCTGAGAGTGCAATTCTAAGTTTTAAGAGTGGATTCAACGAAGAATTAATAAGTAGGAATTTACTTAGTAAATTCGGTTCACTTATTGGAAGCTCAGCATATAGATCCATGGTCCCCATTCTAGTTGACACAATACTGCTTGTAAGACTCAATAATTGATTTGTGATGAATCAATTATAATTCTAAAGTTAGACTATGTCTAATTTGTGAATTTTCACTAACCAAGGGCAAAATTGGAAAGAAAAGAGATTCTAGGTTTATTTATTTATTAATAGACTTTATATGTCTAATTAATAATTAAATTAAATGAAAATATTATTTAATAATCTATTTTAGTTATTAAATAATTAGTTTTGGCATTTAAATGGTTAGAATTGGAAAATTAGCGTTTTTGAGAAAATAGAAATAAAATTTGTGAAAACTGCAAAATCCAAGTAAGGCCCATTAACACCTATGGCCGGCCACTTGGGATGGTTTTTCAAATTGATATTTTCATTATTTTAATGTCAAATAATTACTAACCTAAACCTAGTAGTTGTCTATAAATAGAAAGTGATGGCTCAGTCAAATAACAAGTTTTAATAAGTTTTCATAAGTTTTCAACAAGCTTTCTGTCAGAAAATTACTTTTTTAGAAAACTGAGCCTTCCCTCTCTCTTCTATAGCCGAACCCACCCTGTCTCTTTTCTTCTTCATAATTTCGAAACCCTCAGTGATAGAGTAGTGCCCACACACAGCAAGTGGTACCTCAATCATAGACTGTGAAGGATCACACACAAAGAGAAGGACATTCGGGCTCAGATCTTGATAATACTCTGCGACAGAAAGGATACAAGGGTTAGAGATCTGAGTGGAAGGAGACATTATTCCGCTGCCATCAATGTAAGGTTTTCTTAACTTTATATGTGTTTATTTATCGTTTTAGAAAGTTCATATTTAGGGTGTTAAACAACATACTTGTGAGTAGATCTAAGATCCTGGTAAAATAAATTCCAACAACTGGCCTCAGAGCCATGGTAATTGATTTGCTTGCAAGAAATTTGGACTTTAAAACGATTGTTTCTGTTTTGGATGGTTTCATGTTGTGTTGAGTGTTATATGATGATTGATTGATGTTTGTGAATTTTCGTGAAAAATAATTGAAATTCTGTTTCTGGAATTATTTTTATTGGATAGTATGGAAAAATTTAAGCAATTTACTTTTGTTACAGAACTCAATTTCGATTTAATTTGAATTAGTTATGATTTTTTGAAGTTTCGAAAAATATCAGGGATGATGCACTCACTCACGCGCGCAGACGAGGGTGACACCCTCGGACAACACGCGTTCAGACAGTGCTCGACCGAGCTTCTTGTCTGAAACTCGCCCATCCGCGCGCGGATATCATGCAGCACTCCTGCTGCGTCGAGTTTTCTCGGCCATGCACTCCCATACGCGCGCGTGGGCAGTATGCTCAGCATACGGTCCGTACAGCTCGCAATTTTTTTCATTTTTCTTCGATTTTTCATGCTATTTCATGGATTTAACTTCCGATTTTTTGTGTAGTTTTGTATTTAGACATTTACTATTCCTATTTCAATTCTAAATATCATAATTAAATTTATTAATTTTTTTTTTAAATTAATTCATGATATTAGTGTAATTTGAATTTGAAAATAGTAAAAATCTATCTTTTTTGCTTAATTATCTATCTTATTTTTAAATTTGATTGTTCTTATCTTATTTTTAAATTTAAGGTCAGATATTAAATTTTTTAAATTAAATATTTTTTTAAATAATTTGACCCTTATTTAAATTTAAAATAAGATAACTATAATCATGATATTTTAAATAGAAGTAAGATATTTTGCTAACTTTTAAATTTTATTATTTTATTTATTTAAATTAAATCATAAAATCTGAAAAAAGATATTTATTTATCTTTTTTATTTTTATTGAATATTTAATTTATAAAATAACAATAAATTTTTTAAAAGTAGTGAGCAAATTTTGAAATGATATTTAGGTTAGTTGAAACCTAATTTTTCAAAATTGTAGGTTTAATTTTAAATATTATTTTATTAATTTCGAAAATATATATTTTCTTAATTCGAAAAATAAATATTATTTTTATTTAATTATTTTTGGAAATTTAATTATTTAAAATTAAATAAATCCTACATCCAACTATCCAGCTAACCTTGTTGTAGGAGTATGTGTTTTAGCTTGTTTGCGAGTTTTATAAAACCTATTATTGCTTGATTGCAAATAGTCATGGTTAACTTGTTGACAGATCCAATGATCTGATTTTAACTCATGGTTCAATTGGTCAAGTAAATAATTTGTAATAGGTAAATTTTACAATCTTCTTTGATCTGTGTATGACCTAGCAACATGATAGGATCCATCCAAATGTGTGCCTGTGTGAGCCTATATGTTTATTTTATTATATAGATGCATATAGGTTGTTGCTAAATAAAATGTCACACCATGATAGACTTTATTTAGGTCCATTTAGTTTTTGGACCTATTCAATTAATAACAGTTATTTATTTTAAGGTTAAATTCCTCTCTTTTGGCCCTTGTGTGAGAGTTGGGGGCCAATAGAAGTGGGTACGACATACTGAACCCAGCTCACCCTCACATGAACTACCCCAATTGTGAAGGCCCATTTGCCTGATTTGAATAACTGTGCTAGGTTAATTAAATTAGTTTAACATAATAAAATTTATTAGCAACATAATTAACTTTTAAAATATATGAAATTTATTTTCATTTTAATATTTTAAAGTTAATTTTAAGAAAAACACTCTTAGTTTTAGATATTATTTCTAGACAAATTATTTGTATTTTTCTTGTATTTAATTAAATAAAGAATTTTAATTAACTAGATTCTTTCTGGAGCTTATTTAATTAAATATTCCTATTTAAGTTATAAATTAGTTATATTAACTGATATTTCTTATCCAACTTAAATTTGAATATTTTATTTAAATTTAAAATTAAGTTGACGAATTCGAGGCATTAGTTATTAAAGATTCTTAAGATATATTTTAAGTTAGTTTTAAACATAAAATGGAATATTTTTCAAATTAAGTTGTTACAACTTAATTTTTTGATATTTAGTTAAATTTAAATTTGAAAATATTTAAGTTCTAGATTTTTTCTATAGCAACTTAAATTGATATTTTTTCAAATTTTATGAAAAGATACTCAGTCAAATAAGATATTTTCTAGATAGTTATTTCTAGATTACTTATTATTTCCAATATTAAATAGGAAAATATTATACATTGTGAAATTAATTATTTAAATAATTAATGTTGGTACAATTTATTTTAAGTATATTTTTTTCCTAGTATTAAACTAGAGATTAATAATTAAGCCTTCTCTACACTTAATTATTTATTTCTTGAATTTAATACATTTAATTAAATTGAAAAATTAAATATCTAAGTTGATTTTCATCATGATACTTAAATATTTTATTTTCATGACACTTAATTAAATAGAAAATTATGTTTTAGTTGAAATTTATTTTTTCAACTTAAAGTTAAATAATTTTCAATTTTTTTTTTATTTATTTTATTGATCAATTTCGAAATTGCATTTCATAATGCAAGATGTTTTTGAATTTATCTTGAAAAATAGATTAAGTTGTAAATTAATTATTTATTTTAATTAATTCTTGGACCAACTTAAATCAATGATTTTTTCATTTATTAATTAATTTAAAATAAATGAATTAAAGTATATTATTAGAAATTGAATTAATTAGTCAAAGGAAAATCTACATAGATGATTTTTTTTTTGCTTGAAGTATTTTTTTCTAAGTATTTATTATTTAAGTATTTCAAAAATAAAGTTTTTATACTTTCTTTTTCAAAATACAATAAATATATTCTCATGAAAATTTAATTTGAGTTGCAAATTAATTTAAATTAATACAACTTAAATTAATTTTCTTAATATTTATATATAAAATTGCTACTAATATGGAAATAAATCAATTTATTTCAATCACCATCTAAGTATAATTTTATAAATATTAAATTAAATTCTAATTTAGAATTTTAATTCTAAATTCGATATTTAATGAATATATTTTATTAAAATAATAAAGAAAATACATTTTAAAGAATGAGCTTTATTATTATTAAGATATTCGATCTCCATTGTTGGTTTTCCATAGCGTTTGTTTTAGTGAGTAATCCTCCCTAATGGAGGAACGTTCATTAGCAAGTTCGCACCGTTTAATCTCGAAAGATAAGTAGCTTTGTAAGTGTTTTATATGGTATGGATCACCCTATGTTGGGTTTTATGCCCTAAATAAAACTCATTTCAATATAATGAGATTTACTTTTTAATATAGATCAGAAATAACATTTAATGTTGCATGGTTCACATGATTATATGTACATAATGTATAAATTCATCTGAAACCCTTTTCACATACTTGATCCAGTTTATTGTGCTGTCAACACATTGGAAAGTAAACATGACTATGTGAATAAAGTTTCCTAGATTTATCAGACACAGGGTTTTACTGATATGATAATCTACAACAGAGTTTACTTGCATTTGGAGAAATGCTATGTTCTTTCCAGAGCATTGGTTAAAGTAAAGCTCAGGTCGGATGCATGGAGTATGCATCGGAAGGGACCGATATTGAACTTTGACTTAGATTTATTAAACTTACTGTAATATCTATTCAAGTCAATATCGCCTAGTTGATCCTAGATCAAATGATCTTAATCTTGTTATGATTAGGCTCGATCTCGAGAGGCTATTCGTGTTCTTTGATTTGTTAGTTAAGCCTACTTTTGGGTCAGGGTGATACGTACATTTTGGGAACACGGTAGTGCAATTGAGTGGGAGCGCTAACATAAACATGGAATCTATAGCTTCTATCTGGCGAATAGTAAGTAAAGGATGATCTCCTTCGAGCTTGACCAAACGAAAATAAATGGTGGAGTACTCATTTCACATAAGCTGAAATATCATTTATACGGGGTTAAGTATTTTAAGGATAAAATACATAGTAGGGTGTAACGGTAATCTAATCCCTTTACAGCGTAGATCATTCATATAGAGGATCATTGATCAAATTAGGATTATAACAATGGATAACTAATGATGTGTCTATATGGTGGAACATATAGAGCATTCTATATACTGAGAGTGCAATTCTAAGTTCTATGCGTGGATTCAACGAAGAATTAATAAGTCAGTGAATTTAGGTTATAAATTCTTGATCTGCTTATTGGAAGCTCGGTTATATAGACCCATGGTCCCCCCAGTAGTTGAGATAATATTTCTTGTAAGACTCATATAATTGGTTTTGATTAATCAATTATAATTCTCAAATTAGACTATGTCTATTTGTGAATTTTTCACTAAGTAAGGGCGAAATTGTAAAGAAAGAGTTTTAGGGGCATATTTGTTAATGATGATACTTTGTATGGTTCAATTAATAAATATGATAAATGACAATATTATTTAATAATTATTTATAGTTATTAAATAATTAGAATTGGCATTTAAATGGTTGAATTAGAAAATTGGTGTTTTTGAGAAAATCAGATGCAAAATAATAAAACTGCAAAATTGCAAAAAGTGAGGCCCAAATCCACATTACTAGGGCCGACCACTTTTATAGCATTTATCATCTGATATTTTCATTATTTTAATGCCAAATAATTCAAACCTAACCCTAGTGGAATGCTATAAATAGATAGTGAAGGCTTCAGGAAATTTACACTTAACTTTCACACTTTTCATTCAGAAAAACCTGAGCCTCTCTCTCTATTCTTGGCCGACCACTCTCTCTCTCTCTCTTCTTCCTAAAGATTTCGAAATACTTAGTGATCACAGCAAGTGATACCTCAATCATAGTGAGGAAGATCGTGAAGAAAGACTTTCAACAAGAAGGAGTTTCAACACTAAAGAAGGAGAGAAAGAGATCCAGGTTCAGATATTGATAATGCTCTGCTACAGAAAGGAATCAAGGGCTAGATATCTGAACGGAAGGAGTCATATTATTCCGCTGCACCCAATGTAAGGTTTCTAATACTTTATATGTGTTTATTTCATAATCGTTTTAGAAGTTCATATTTACGGTGTTAATCAACATACTTGTGAGTAGATCTAAGATCCTGGTAAAATAATTTCCAACACCCTAATAGTGGTGACTATATTTGACTTGCAAAATATGAAATAATGGTAGAAGCTCATAAGATAGAATAGCCTTGACTCTCGCCTAAACGGGACAACACTGGATTCCAATCTTGATCGAATAAAAGGTTGCTAGAATATTTAACATTTTAGATGAGCTGACAACTCTATTCAATGGATGGTAGCTTTGACTCTCGCCTAAACGGGACACTGATATTAGTTTGTTGAAAACCTTGGAAATTATTTAGGATTGTATTTTTTTTAGTATTTTCTCTTATCATTCCTACATGCTATGTGCTTATAATTTCTGAATTGATTTTGTGTTAAACCATTATTGATTTCTTATTATTTTGTAGTATCCTGTATAACCATGATGAATTCCATGTTATCACTCTTGACTGAAAATAAGCTAAATGGATCTAACTTTCCAAAATGGAATGAGAATATTAATATTGCTCTCATAGGAGAAAGTGCCTTCTTTGTGTTAACTGAGTCGTCTCCAGAAGTGTCGGCGGGATAATGCATCCAAAGCTGTGAAAGAAAAGTATGAGCGTTGGCAGGAAGCAAATGACAAAGCTCTATACTTTATGCTTTCCAGCATGGTTGACACCCTTAAAACTCAGTTTTCTAAAACCGAAAAGGTTGCTGATGTTATGACAAAGTTAACTGAGCTATTCGGTAGGGCATCTCTTCAGTCTCGCTTTGACGCGACTAAGAAATACATCAATGCACGGATGGAACCCCATCAAAACGTGCGTGATCATGTTCTCCTCATGGCAAGTTATTTCCAAGAAGCCTAGGATCATGGTGCTGAAATGGATCACACTACTCAAGTAAGCCTTATCTTGAATAGTCTGACTCCAGAATTTCTGCCCTATACATAAAATTATGTCATGAATAAAAAGGACATAGACTTTCATGAGTTAGTCAATGACCTTCAGACATATGAAAATTTGATTGGAGGACCAAGAAGAAAGGGAGTAAGCCTCAAAATTCTGGCAATGGTAATGGGACGGTCAATTCTGAGGCAAATGTTGCCTCTGCTTCTAAACCCAAATCTAAGAAGAAGTGGAGAAACACCAAGAAGCGTGCCAAAGCCATGAAAAACAAAAAGGCTGCAGCTTCTGGTGATGCACTCAAAGGAAAGTGTTTCTACTGAAATGAGAAAGGTCATTAGGAACCCCAATGTCCTAAACTTCTTGCAAAGAAACAAGGTATTTCTTTTTATAAACTTTAAGAGTTTTAGTGAATTATTATCCAATTGGATAATTGATTCTGGACTAACTTTGTTTATTTGTTTCTTCTTCTTATAGGCCAAGCTACTTGAACTCAGCCGCTATCTTCATGAGTTGGATCAGAAAGCTGGACAAAGGGTAAAGATCGTCCAAGATGAAGCTGAAGCTCATTTATCTATTTTTGAATTAATTGTTTTAGTTTAAAGAAAATTTGGATTTCGAATTTTCGTTAGGGATTTTTATCCCTGTTTTTCTCATATTGTTGCAATATTTTTTTTTTATTATTATTAATAAAGTTTATTTTATTTTCTATTCAAACAAATTGCAATTTATGAGATTGAGCTTCATTTACTTTATCTTTCAACACAATTACCACATTATATTTATATGTTTTATGTTTAAGTGTTTTTATTATTGATGCAAATTCTATAATATTTACAACTCTTCATAGAGTTATATTAAATAAACACTAGAAATTATTTCTATGTTTATTAATAATTGTTAATTATAATACAATTATTAAGAATTAGTTTAATAAAAGGATCTTTTGATCTGATAGGGGTGGAGAAAAGTTAAGAAAACTATGCAATTCAACGATCTTTTATATCTAATGAACTCTGGATTATATTCAACTCCACATAAACTCTATAACACTTAGAGATTCATGCTCTTTATAACCTTTAGGGGTGGATCATAATCTCTATATACTTAGGGGTGGAGTTTATCCACAATAACCTATGTAACACATATTTTCTTTAAATATGGAAGTAATATAATGACTTAGCTATTATCAATATACATCCTTGATCTTGATTGTATGTTCCAATTTAGTTTACTGTTGTAGTAAATAATGATACCTATAAAAGTTCTTTGATAATGTATCACACTACCTTAATTGAGTGGGAGAATTTTAAAATTCTTTACTCATCTTCATTAGGTTGACACTGGTGATAGGAACTTAAGAAAACTACTGAAAAGCAAATCTAACCATTCATGTGGATAGATATAACTTATCAGAATTACGAGAATAAGATAATAGAATTCTAGTTCAGTCTATTCGAATGACTTGAACCTAGATTTCTTAATCCTTATAAAATTTCATGGTATCTTAATTTTGATTACTTAATCTCTAGCAAGTATTTTTCACTTCAAATACTAGTCTGCTATGTTGATGATTTAGTATTAAAAGAAACTTAAAGTTTCAGACTAATACAATAAGTCACAACTATTGAGTGGGAGCTATCTGAGATGTATTCAGACAATAAGGAGGTTAAAAGTATTATTTAACCAGACATCTACTATTGAGTGGGAGCTATCTAAGATGTAATCAAATAAGGAACATTAGAAGATATTCAAGAAAGATTTATGAAAGTGATCTATATGTTAGATATTAAGGAACTGTATAACAACTATCCTAGTATCTACCCCAACTCATTCGAATTATGAGATGGTGGTTACTCTGGGGGTGGAGGAATTATTCTATAATAGTTCAAGCTCTACAAGAGAAGAATTATAACTTTGTAAATTCGAAAATTACCAGAAAGTTATATTACTGAAGAAAAGTCTACGCTGTATTGTCTCAATTCTATATTTTAAAATATGAGAGATATGTCTTCTGTTTATTCAGATGTACTTTAAAACAGTAAGGATTTTAGTATCCCTTGATGAGTAAAGCATATAGTAAAGGATGTTTCATAAATGTATTTATGAACTAGTTTCCAGAAGTTTGGGTGGATTCAAATATACTACACTTGATCTGAAGATCAAGACATCAGATTGACTTATTTGCACACTTTGTTTTATGTTAGTGTAAGTGGGAGTTTGTTGGGTTTTGTGCCCTAAATAAAACCATTTACAATCTGATTAGTTATCAATATAAGAAATTTGAAGTGATTTATGTTTGCATGAATTTTACATGCTGATGGTTTAACATGTTTATTACATTTACACACAAAATCTGTTAAGTCCAGATCATATGTTTATTCACAATTACAGTATCGTCAACACAGTGGAATGTGATTGTGATCATATGAATCAAAAGACAAAGTCCCTGTTTCATCAGTGTTTTGGATTTACACTAATGTGATAATCAGCGATGATGTGTACTTACACTTGGAGTAAGTGTTATGTTCTTTCCAGGACATTGGTAAAGTATACTAGTTTCGAATGTACGGAGTATACATTGGACTGGACCGATATTGCAACTTAGTTAAGATATTATAAACTTACCGTCATATCTTTCCAAGTCAATATCAGTAGTTGATCTTAAGATTAAAAGAATCTAAATCCTGATATGCTTAGGCTCAACTCAAGAGTGTTATTCATGTTCTTTGATTTATTAGTTAAGCCTACTTTTTTGTCAGGGTGATACGTATATTTTGGGAACATGATAGTATGATTGAGTGGGAGTGCTGAACATAAATATGGAATCTATAGCTTCTACTGGTGTATAGAAGTTAAGTGATGATTCCCTTCGAGCTTAGCTAAATAGAAGTAAATGGATGAGCTCTTGTTTAAGTGACTCATTCTTAGATCACTAAACATCCTTTACAGGTAGCTAAGTGTTTTAAGGGGCAAAATACATTGAGGGGTGAGAACGGTAAAATTATCCCATCTCGATGTAAATCATCTATATAGAGGATCTTTGATCACAATAAGATTATAACAATGGTTAAATGAGATAGCATATCTATATGGTGGAACATATAATATGCTCTATATAAGTCTGAGAGTGCAATTCTATGTTCTAAGAGTGGATTCAACGAAGAATTAATAAGTAGGAATTTACTTAGTAAATTCGGTTCACATATTGGAAGCTCAGCATATAGATCCATGGTCCCCATTCTAGTTGAGACTATACTGCTTGTAAGACTCAATAATTGATTTGTGATTAATCAATTATAATTCTAAAGTTAGACTATGTCTAATTTGTGAATTTTCACTAAGCAGGGGCGAAATTGTAAAGAAAAGAGATTCTAGGTTTATTTATTTATTAATAGACTTTATATGTCTAATTAATAATTAATTTAAATGACAATATTATTTAATAATCTATTTAAGTTATTAAATAATTAGTTTTGGCATTTAAATGGTTAGAATTAGAAAATTGGCGTTTTTGAGAAAATAGAAATAAAATTTGTGAAAACTGCAATATCCAAGTAAGGCCCATTAACACCTATGGCCGGCCACTTGGGATGGTTTTTCAAATTGACATTTTCATTATTTCAATGCCAAATAATTACTAACCTAAACCTAGTAGTTGTCTATAAATAGAAAGTGATGGCTCAGTCAAATAACAAGTTTTAATAAGTTTTCATATGTTTTCAACAAGCTTTCTGTCAGAAAATTACTTTTTCAGAAAACTGAGTCTTCCCTCTCTCTTCTATAGACGAACCTACCCTCTCTCTTTTCTTCTTCATAATTTCGAAACCCTCAGTGATAGAGTAGTGCCCACACACAGCAAGTGGTACCTCAATCATAGACTGTGAAGGATCACACACAAAGAGAAGGACATTCGGGCTCAGATCTTGATAATACTCTGCGACAGAAAGGATACAAGGGTTAGAGATCTGAGTGGAAGGACACATTATTCCGCAGCCATCAATGTAAGATTTTCTTAACTTTATATGTGTTTATTTATCGTTTTAGAAAGTTCATATTTAGGGTGTTAAACAACATACTTGTGAGTAGATCTAAGATCCTGGTAAAATAAATTCCAACAAGATATTAAATTTTTTATAAAATATTCTATTTTAAGTAATTTGACCTTATTTAAATTTAAAATAAGATTACTATAATCATGGTATTTCAAATAGAAATAAGATATTTTTACTAACTTTTAAATTTTGTTATTTTTTACTTAAATTAAATTATAAAATCAGAAATGGGTATGTATTTATCATTTTATTTTATTGAATATTTAATTTATAAAATAACATGAAATTTAAAACGTGGTTAGCAAAATTTTTGAAATGATATTTACGTTAGTTGAAACCTAATTTTTCAAAATTGTAGGTTTAATTTTAAATTTTAATTTATTTTATTTTAAAACCGAAAATATTCTTTTTATTTAAATATTATTTTCGGAATTTTTTTTTTAATTAAATAAATCCTACATCAACCTATCCAAATTCAACTTGTTCCAGGAGTATGTGTTTTAGCTTGTTTGTAAGTTTTCTAAAACCTATTATTGCTTGATCTAAATTGCCATGGTTAACTTGTTGACAGATCTAATGATCTGATTTTAACCCATGGTTCAATTGTCAATAGGTCAAGTAAATAATTTGTAACAGGTAAATTTTACATTCTTCTTTCATTTGTGTATGACCTAGTAACATGATAGGATCCATCCAAATCTGTGTGCCTATGTGAGCCTATATGTTTACTTTATGTTTAGATGTATATAGGTTGTTGCTAAATAAAATGACACACCATGATAGATTTTATTTAGGCCCATTTAGTTTTTGGGTCTATTCAATTAATAACAGTTGTTCATTTTAAGGTTAAATTCCTCTCTATTGGGCCTTGTGTGAGAGTTGGGGGCCAATAGAAGTGGGTACGACATACTGAACCCAGCTCCCCCTCACATGAACTACCCCGCTTGTGAAGGTCCATTTGCCTGATTTGCATAACTGTATTAGGTTAATTAAATTAGTTTAACCTAATAAAATTTATTAGCAACATAATTAACTTTTAAAATATATGAATTTTTTTTCATTTTAATATTTAGTTAATTTTAAGAAAAGCACTCTTAGTTTAAGATATTATTTCTAGATAAACTATTTGTATTTCTCTTGTATTTAATTAAATAAGGAATTTTAACTAACTAGATTCTTTCTGAAGCTTATTTTAATTATTTCATTAAATATTCCTATTTAAGTTATAAATTAGTTATTACTAACTAATTTTCTTATCAACTTAAATTTGAATATCTTTTGAATTTCAAAATTAAGTTGAGGAATTTTAGGAGTTGGTTATTGAAGATTCTAGAGATATTTTTTAAGTTGTTAAACTTAAAATGGAATATTCTTAAATTAGGTAGTCACAACTTAATTTTGATATTTAATTAAATTTTATTTGGAAATTTTTTTTAAGTTTGTTATTTTAGATTCTTTCTATAACAACTTAAATTAGATATTTTCTAAATTTTGAAAAGATACTTAGTTAAATTGAGATATTTTCTACATACTTATTTCTATTCTAGTTATTATTTCTAATATTAAAATAGAAAAATATCATTGATTGTGAAATTAATTGTTTAATAATTAATTTTGGTACAATCTAAGTTACGTATATTTTTTCTAGTATTAAACTAGAATTAATAATTAAGTTTCCTCTCTACTTAATTATTTATTTCTTGAGTTTAACACATTTAATTAAATTGAAAATTAAATATCTAAGTTGATTTTCATCATGATACTTAAATATTGTTATTTTCATGATATTTAATTAAATAGAAAATTATTTTAAGTTTGGAATCTTATTTTAGAATAATTTAAATTTGAATAATTTTCAAAATATATTTTATTTTATTTTATTAATATTTTTCCCACAATTTCGAAATTGTATTTCTTGAATGCAGAAATTTCGAATTTTATTTGAAAAATAGATTAAAGTTGAATTTTTTTTTTTTTGAACCAACTTAAATCAATGATTTTTTCATTTAAAGATTAATTAAAATAAATGAACTAAAATATATTATAATTAGAAATTGAATTAATTAGTCAATGAAAGTCTAGATAGTTACTATCTGTTATGCTTGAAGTATTTTTCTAGTTATATTTAATTAAATAGAAAATTAATATTTAAGTTGATTTTCATCATGATACTTAAATATTTAAAATTTTTCTTTAATATTTAATTAAATAGGAAAATTATATTTTTTGTTGTAAATTAATTTTATTAATTAATTTGGGCCAACATAAAATTAGATTAATTTTTTCAGGATTTATTTTTATTTTATTTTAAAGCATTTTTCGAAAATTGTATTCTTAAATACTTCAATTTTTGAAATGCAATATATATTTATAGAAAATTAAATTTTGAGTTGTAAGTTAATTTAAAGTAATTTTGAAACAACTTAAATTGAATATTTTTCTAAATATTTATTGGAAATTATTACTAAGATGGAAATAATCCATGTTATATTCATATCCATCTAAGTATTGAAGAAAGCTTCCAACATCCATGGTTGAAGAAGTTGGCCAGAATAGTCAAATACCTCAAGCAAGGGGAGAGAGAAACCATCATGAAGAGAATATGGGGAACACATGCCACGATAGAGTAACGCATCCATCACCCAAGTTGGTGAAAATAGTTTGCCAAGAAAAATTGTCACATCACCGATGATGCACCCTCCACCACCAACATCCCAAGATCTTGGTACCTTGACACATTGCCCTGGAAAAGAGAAGTGAGCATACTCTGTGAGCTCAAATGCCAAACTCGCCACTATGAAGATAAAATAAACAATTTCTACCGAAGGAACTAAATGCTAGAAAATGCAGTGGCTGCCATGCAAAAGGTGTTGAGCAGCATACTCAAAGGCAAAGCCCAAGCCTCACACCTTTTATACAAAAACCACCAACAAGAGTGCATGATCCCAATAGCACATGTTGGTGGAGGGAACTCCATCTCATCGATAGATAGCACCCCAAAGGATGAGAGTGGGAGGGGTCCATCGTGAGACAAGTTCCCTATAGATCATTCAAGGAAGCTTGAACCTACCCACCGTAGTAAGATTGCAATGAGAGAAACATCTCGTGATCTTATAAAAAGACTTCAACCAAAGAGTCCCATGTTGGGGGCACCGTGTCTGTGCCCCCTTTCATGAGAAAAGAAAATGAAAGGAATTATCCTCCAACCATGGTGGGAAGCCACACAATGATGGGACACGAGGAATATTACTCAGTGGCCTAATGCACACTACAAGGAAAACTCTGAGTCCCACTCAATAGCTCCCAAGAAAGGATGAACAAAAGAATGAAGGAGCTGGAAGCAAAAATGCAAGATCTATGTCAAATGATGGCTATCTTATCAAAGGGAAATTAGAGGATGATGAGTTTGATGAAGAATCTCCTTTCTCGAGGGAGATACAAGTTGAGCCACTTCCACTAGATTTTGAGGAGCCACACATGACACCTTACAATGGTACAACAGATCCAAAACACAATCTCAGAGCTTTTAATGAGCTAATGAAGATGAAAAAGGTGTCATGCGAGGCAAGGTGTCAATACTTTGCAATCACACTAAAAGGGGCTACATATAATGTAACAGTACCCTTTCAATACCATTAGGCAATGAGTGATTACGTTATGTTTATAATGAGTTTCACCAATGTGAAGCAAAGGGAACAAGAAAGCTTGCAAGGATACATCCAACACTTTAACACAGAAGTTGCCAAAGTAGGGCGGATGTTTGAAGATAAACTCAAGTTTGCCATAACCGCTAGACTATGCCTTGGAAGTAGATTATGTGGGAATATGCTAAAAAGAAAATTGGATGGCATAGAAGACTTCTATGAGAGAGTAAAGAAGTACATCCATATGGAGGAGGGTAATAGAGTCTTGGAAATGGATACAAGTGAGTGTTCTTTAGAAGCTCATTAGATCCCTCCAGGGTCTATTAGACGATATCCCCAACACTCATAAGTTGATACATTCAAATGAAGTCGCCGCTCTTAACCCATACAAATTAAATATCAAAGATGTTAATCAAAGTGAAGTTCCACTATGTGGGAAAGCGTTCCTAGCAATGTCAATTTTTCCTTTAGCACATTATACTAAATCAAAGAGGACACCAAGGTTGGCCTCCGAACATAGCATATATATTCGAGCAATCACATATTTTCTTAATCAATAAAATTTTATGCTTTCACTTTATATATGGCATTCATCGCTCTCCACACATCTGTTTGACTTTCTCACAATACTAGTAAATCAAAATTTTCAAAGTGAACGAAGTAATATAAAAAAAGAGAGAAAAGAAAAGAGGAATCAGATACAACTCTGAGAGGGACGCCTCTCTAAAAGGAGTACAAATTTTCTAGAATTTAAAACACTCTTTAAGTGTCACTGATGCAATGTAAGGGGTCGAGTGCTGCATAAGGGCCACAAGCTCCCCCAATAAAATCTTAAATCTTAAAAAAAGTCCAGCGGAGTCTGAGGGCCACAAGGTCCCTTTTATCTGATAAGTGACCAATAAGAGGTCGAGACTAGTCAAAGAGTCTATACTCCCTCCATAATAAGGTTACACTAGAAAGAGGTTGAGAGAGCCCAAGTGGCAAAAAGATCCCTCAAACAAAATAAAACTCACACAAGAGATCCAGAAAGCTCAAGAAGCTAACACTCTCTCCACGTCACAAGAAACCACCATGAAAAGGAATAGAGCCAACACTCCCCCACAAAGGATCATGGAAGAAAGATCTCAAGGAATAATCACCTAAAGGGATGACCAGGGAATCGAAAGAAGGGAGTAAAAGAACATAGAACTTGGTCTACAAGAACACTTAAGAGAATTCTTATAGAATGAAAGAGAAATGTCAATCCAAAAAATTACCAAGGAGAAACCTTGAGAATAGCCAAAAACTAATCGAGAGATTAGAGAAGACACGCTCAATGAGCTACCCTAAATGTGTGATCTTGCATAAACACATATGAGTCTCAACAAGCATGCTCAAGGTGGAGTCACTCAACATGCCTGAGGGAAAGGCACTCGACATGCTCCATGGAAGGCCACTCAACCATAGCATGAGAAAGGTCATTCAGCCATAGATTCAGGAAGGTCACCCAGCCATGGCTTGAGGAAGGTTACTTGGCCATGGCATGAGGAAGGCCAATCGGCCTTGGCTTGACCTCACCCTTGGCTTGAGAAATGTCACTCGACCATGGCATGACAAAAGTCACTCGACCTTGGCATGAGGAAGACCCCTTAGCCATAGCATGAGGAAGGCCACTCGGTCGAGGCTTGAGGAAGGTGACTCGACAAGGGCTTGAGGAAGGTCACTTTACCATGGCATGAGGAAGGCCACTCGCCCATGGCTTGAAGAATGTCACTCGACCATGGCATTAGGAAAGTCACTTGGCCATGCACCAAGCTTGCAAGTCACTTAGCCATGCACTATGCAAGTCACTCAGCCATGCACCATGAAAGTCACTCGGCCATGCACAAAGTTTGCAAGTCACTCAGCCATCCACCATGCAACTCACTCGGCCATGCACCAAGCTTGAAAGTCACTTGGCCATCGACCATGCAAGTCACTCGGCCATGCACCAAGCTTGAAATTCACTCCACCATGCACCAAGATTGCAAGTTAATCGGACATGCACAATCCAAGTCACTCGGCTATGATAAGCATACAAGTCACTCAGCCAAGACTTTAATGCATGCCGCTCAACAGAGATAGCATAAAAGTCACACAACAAAGACTTGCATGCATGTCACTCGGCAATGCTCTTCTCGATGATACAACTATGCTTAACAAAGTTTTCCAAAGTGTTGAGGATGAATGTAGCAAAGGTATGATCGTAAAGACAAGGTGTGCATACAAAGGACAAGGTGTGCTTGCAAGGGGAGTACAACCATGCAACCTGCAAGTTCTATTGTCCATATGGTACAAGTAGTGGAGGCACCAAACCTGCAAGTCTTGACATCTTGACCAAGGGTGCACATATGCACTACCCTTGCAACTTGGCACCACCTGACACAAGAGAAACGTACAAGGCACTAGACTACACCTGCAACCTGCAGCTCATGAATGTCATCTTGCCCCTTGGGGCCACAATTGTACTGCAGGACATTAATGCATATAAATACCCCATTCTAAAATATGAAGAGGGTTGGAAAATCATTGTAACTTCACTCTAAGAAACACAGCCATTTCTCTTCCTCCATTTTTGCTCTGAAAATTTCTTTAATTTTTGTATTTCATATTTTTTATCTCCATTCTAAGTCTTGTGTTTAAGTTTCAATCTTTTGGCCTTAAGTTAGTTGACAAGTTTTCATCGTCAATTGTTGAGATGAAGAGAAGATTACAACTTTAAACTACAAATAAAACACAATATATAGTACATATATATATGTATATATAGATGTTAGACAAATTTCAGCACCACAAACACCAAGTGACAAGTAGGGGAATTACCAAAACTTAAACAAGGTTTTACACCTTTGTCGAAAAACTTATTTTCCCTACCAGAAATACTTAGGGAAGAAGAAACATGGAAATAAGTTTCTTGATTTATCAAGCATGTCTAGTTTCTGGCAATGTGTTCACTTTGACAGAAACTCTCTAATTGCTCCCAAATGAATCTCTTAGGTCCCTATTTATAGGTAGGTGAACCAAACTTTGAATTCAATTCCCACACTCTCCATAGTTGTTACCAAACATGTATGAGAGATTAATGGAGAAAAACATTGGCAAGAAACCAAGAAACATCCCTCATTGAATGCCCAACATCTTAAAAAAGGCTCTAGATAACATGCAGCCTAGAGTAATATCATTTAACCTTTGACATCGTCCTTAGTCAATAGGCAACATGTCGCCCAGTAAGAGACGACATGTCACTTGGACCATTTCTTCTGCTAATATCCTTTATGAGATAACCCCATAATTAATGTTTTCATGTGAAATAAATGCTTATTACATCAATTTTTAATAGCTAGAAACATCCATCATAAGCTTTCATAACCCCTAAATGTAACGACTTTCTTAATTACATATACTCAAGCTTGGTCCATAGGTTACAAATCAATATTCAAATTTAAAATCTCTCTTATGTTACAAAAATGTCTATTTGTGTATTATTTCTCATATAATATAAGTACATATTAGTTCCACATTAATATGTAGCACATATCATATTTTATATAACATGTCACATATGTCACACTTTAATTTAATCTAATATTATAGTATGTGTTATCCAATTTTTTTTCACATTGATGTGGCGAGAGGACTGAGTGACACATGTCTCACATTTTTGATACCTAGGCGGAGGTAAATATCCCTAATAGCCTGCGCATAATTCATCAACATCTATAATTGTTGATTACCTGAGTAGGGTGGTAGATAAAACATTCGATTAGGTAGAAGTTTGTTATGCCGAGCTACTTACAAGAGTTAATTACTTCAAAATGATCTTTCCATGTCCAGACACGAAAAAAATCCCTACACTCGTGGGATGGAATCAGAGAAATATGGCAACCTCTTCCAGTTTCCTATTTTGTGTATTGTAATTATGTAGTCATTGTAATTTCCTATTTTATGCATTATAAGCAAAAGGGAAACCATCGCTCATGGATTAAGCCCCTATAAATAGTGACCTAGCCTCACTATGAAAGGGATCGAAAGAATTGCTTCAGAGAGAGATTCTAGAGAGAAAATAGTGATCTAAGAGAGTTACTTAAAGATCAATTGTAACAGCTTTCAAAGAGGAAGAAAACTTTATTCCTTCTCTTAAGTTAATACAACACAAAGGGAGTAGGCTATTACCACGCTCACAGGGCCAAACCACTTTAAAATCTGGTATTCTTTTTACTTTATCATTTTTGTTTCTCTTTAAATTATATTATTCAATTGCTTATTTGACTCACTGTCGTTGGCCAAAAGCTAGATCAACAGTATGCGTTAAAAAACAAATAATATAGCATTCTCCCACAAGATTAAAATTTGTGTAACACACTAGTACCCTAATGTAACATTATTTAATCAATCAAATATCTCATTATTGAGCTCAAATTTGGCCAAATGACAGCAGAGTTGTATTTATGACTGATATAACCACGTGTATAGAGTAACAATAAGTACATAAAAATTGACACAATATTTTTTAGAGGTTTGGCCCCTTTAGATAACGGGTATTGACCTACTTCCCTTTTGGTTGTATTGATATTAGAGATTGTTATTCCAATTTTTGCACACATGACGTGGCATGTCCATGTGGGCAAGATTAATGCCACGTGGGGTAAAACTTGTCAACAAGAACGCCAAATACTTAAGCGGACAAAGAGACAAAGAACTGGCCACATTAAGGGGTCTAGCCAGACTCCCCCTGGCTGGCGCTATCGCCAGCATAGGCCAGCTAGCCTCCAACAAAAGGAAAGGCTGGACATCCTACATCCTAACAGGCACTTGGCCGACCAGCTTACACCTTGGCAGGCACTAGGTGTGTAGCTTGCAACTTGGACAATAATCCAAACTACAAATTAGGCTTCAACCACCCACAAAAATAGGGGATAAATATCAGCTATTAACCTATTCTTGGGGATTAATTAACATATTAATTGTTTATTATTTTATTATGTAACAAATATATTATATTTCCTATTTTTAAGGGATATTAACCTATTATTCTCTTGTAAGCTCTCCTATATAAATAACATCAACCTAAACCTAATTTCCCTAAGTCCTAACCACCCTAAGCTCTCAAGCTCTATGTCTCATACCCTAGCTCTCTCTCTCTCTCCCTCTCTTCTACATGCCTCCCTCTCTTCTACATGCCATAGCCATTGTAGATGAGACTAAGTCTCCTTCATCTCTCTTACTTGACATTTGCGTAATGATTCTCACTATTTTAATCTTAAGAGAGCCACTTCAGAATCCACAACAATTGTAATCTCAGTGGTATTATCTCTGGTATTAATACAACCAAAAGGAGAGTAGGTCATTACCCATTAACTAAGGGGGCCAAACCTTTATAAAATTATTGTGTCCTTTTACTTTATTTTTCTTATCGTGTACACGTGGTGATATCAGTCATAAATACGACCCCGTTGTTGGTTGGCCAAATCTAAGGTCAATAATTAAGTGCTTTCATTGAGAGTGTTATCGGCTGACTTGATCTAACACCATGGTTAACACAGGGAGAACTCTGGCTATAACTCCTACCTCATCAAATCCTCCTCAAGGCACTATGACTATTGATCCTAATGTTTACGTTCCAACCAACATTAAAATCTCCACGAATTTGATGGATGTGGCCAACCCTGCCAACTCAACAGGTACAACAAACTTGACCAATACAATTGGTCAGGTTGACACTACCAACCTGGCTGATCCCAATGACCAGCCTCTGGCACCTCGTACTAAAGGTATAGCCAATGTGGAGCAACCCTCGAGAACCATAACTATATTTGGCCCCCGGTATTATGTTGGGGAAATAGGACCTGGAATTGGTGAGCCAGCCATTGGTGAGCCTCATGTGGATTTAGGAGAAGATTTTGAGTTCGCCAGACTTAGAGAGGTTGTTTGCCAAGTCGGCCAAACTGAAGAACCACGCGTTATTGCATTCAATGGATTCAGACAATAGAGACATAAATTTTTAAGATGGATGGATAACTAGGAGTACATCCTCTAATCTCATCAGGTGAAGCTTGGCCACCATAATAGAGAAGCTAGTGACTTGATAAGGAAGTTAAATGAAAGAGCTACCAGAAGAGGTCAAGATTTTATCAGAGATCCTCTCCAAGGGAGACTAGTCGATAAATCAGGCAAGGTCTACAAACAAACGTCCCAACTAGGTTCTTCAAGAACTAGCATTAACCTTCCCCTGCCCCAAAGTGGACAAGTCTTTGCCACATAGATCTAGTGGCGGGAACAGCCAGACTCTAGCAACTAGCGGATCGGGGGCTGGCCAGGGATTTCTGGCACAACAACACCCCTACTTGGCCAACATTTTAGTGGTGCACCTCTGGCCGACCAACAGGGTGAATTTCCTCCCTAAAACATTCAGGAGCAAGTTGTCCAAAGGCCAATCATTAACGAGCTAGGTTCAGGATTGGGTGGAAACACCCAAGACAACAACAACTCAAGAAGTGAGTACAATTGCTTCAGGCATTTAGATCCACCAAACTTCAGAAATTAGTGTGATCTACCCCCTATCAACAAACAGGTTGTACTAGACAATCATGGCAGAATGAGCGGCCAAACACTGCCCAACATAGGGTTGGCTGGCCAAGAAAAGCTACCTAGGGAAGGGCTGACCGACCATGGCTAGTTTCCTTACCTAGGGCTGGGTAGCCAAAGTCAGCTGCCAGGCCTAGGGCTTGCCATCCCTAAACATACCCTCTCCCAGGGTATGGTTAACTAGGCTCTGGCCAATCCAGGGCTACAACCTAGTCAAGAAGGGGCAATCAACTAGGCTCCTACAGTGTCAGATCCTTTTGTGCAAGCTTTGTTGGATAAAATAAGAGACATGATCAAGGACTTGGCTGGCCCAAAACCATCAGACCTTGAACAAGATAGGTAAACGGGCTTACCATTCTCATCATACATCAATGTCTTGGCCTTTCCCAAGTTCAAGATGCTAGTATGAAAAATGTGTATCAGACGAGAAGACTCTTCGCACACATCAACTACTACGAGATGAAACTTCATCTCTAAAAAGTTACTAGTGATGTGTTGTGTCGGATCTTCTCGACAACCATGTCATAAATAGATCAACAATGGTACTTCAAGCTGGCTCCAGGAAGATTCAATTCTTGGAATGAATTTTCTAAAGAATTCTACCCTCAATTCTCATCCTCAAGACCAATACCATTGCAGCTGGAAACCTTGTCAAGGTCAAACAACGACAAGGTAAACCTTTGAAGGATTATATGCAAAGGTTCATGGCCAAGGCCACAAAAGTCAAATGCGTAATTGAAGAAGACTGTTATACGACCATATTGGGGGGCATCCTTCCGTTGAGTGACTTCTAGAAAGATATCCAAAGGATCTCAACCAACATCATGAAGGAGTTCCTCGATAGAACTAATGGCTTTATAAAGCTGGAAAAAGTTGTTCCACAAGCCCAGAAGGGAAAGTCAACAACAGGCAGTCTCAGAAAGCTACACAGCCCCAAGACCTGTCGAATGCCCAGGCCAACACAAGTAATGTTGACCATACCCCTAGTGGCAAGTACACTAGAGGCAAGCGCAACAACAACAATTCTGGGCAGAACAGTGTCAAAAAGGGGAAATACAATATTTCTCCCACGCCATGAAACTAGAAACATAAGGAGGAGACATACACATGCTTCACCCTCCTAATGGAGAAACTAGGGACCATTTGTATGGCCACACAAGACACTATCCCATACAAGAAGCCCCCTCCCATCAGAAGGGAGATGAGCAAGAGGGACATGTTGAAGTTCTACCGATTTTATAATGACTTTGGCCATGACACCAACGAGTGTCTAAACTTGAGGAGGGAGATTGAATTTCTAATAATGAAGAAGAATCCCAACTTGCGTCATTATGTGCAGAATGACCAATCTCAGGCATAAGCTGCCCAAAACAGAGACCCTATGCCACCTCTAATGGAGGGTCACCTAGGGGTCATAATGGGTGGATCCCATATTACAGGGCAGACTAGTAAGGCTTGGGAATGCTATGCTCAAACACTCTATCACGAGCCTAAAAGCGATGTCTTTATGGTTGAAGAAAGGGGCTCAAAGAAACTCAAGCTTGGGGAGCCTGCCATCTCCTTTAAAGAGGGAGATGTTGCCCAAGTTAACTTCCCACACAATGACACCTTGGTCATTACTGCACAACTGAGGAACATGACGGTTACAAGGTGCATGGTGGACAACGGAGCCTACTCCAACATTCTTTTTAGATCAACATATGAAAAGATGGGGCTCTAACTAACTGACTTGGCACCTTACACACAAGTAATGTATGGGTTCTTTAGTTAGGGCATTGCACCTATAGGGTACATTTGATTGCCCTTGATGGTTGGAGAAAATCCAAGAACCAGAATGCTAAGGCATAATTTGTGGAAATTGGCGTGCCATCGACCTTCAATGCTATGATAGGTTATCCAGCCCTATACGACCTAAAGGTGGTAACATCCATCTACCACCTTTACTTGAAGCTCCCAACAAGGCATGGGGTAGGATGTTTAAGGGGAAACCAACAGTTTGTCCACAACTGTTACAACTTGGCCTTCTCTAAATCCAAGAAAGAGAATATGCCCGCCAAGAGCTCTGATGAAGAGCCCAGCAAATGGCAATTAAGTCCAGACAAAAGTAGGGAGGCAGACATAGATCCTCGCATCCTATAGACAACTTTGGACCTATAGAAGAACTGGAAGAATTGAAGGTTGATCACACTTTTCCAACCAAAAGACTGAAGATTGGGAAAGGTTTAACGCCAAAAATAAAATTAGTACTGATAAAATTTCTGAGGGAAAACCTTGACCTCTTCGCATGGTCACACGGAGACATTTTCAGAATAGACCATTCTGTGATGACCCATGCACTTAATATTGATCCAAACTTTTGACTTGTGCAATAGAAAAGGAGGTTGTTGGAAAAAGAGCGTGCCCAAGTTCTAAGAGATGAAGTCAAAAGGTTATGTGCCAATGACTTTATCATCAAAGAATTCTATATCCACTTTGGGTATCCAACCCCGTGGTTGTACCCAAACCAAACAAAAAGTGGAGGGTGTGTGTAGATTTCACCAACCTCAACAAAGCATGTCCAAAGGACTACTGTCTACATCCAAGGATCGACCAGCTAGTAGATGCTACAGCTGACCATGAGATTGCAATCTTCATGGATGCTTATTCAGAATACAACCAAAACAAGATGCACCCACCAGATCAAGAGCACATAAGCTTCATGATAGACCTAGGCCTATACTACTACAAAGTCATGCCCTTCGGGCTAAAAAAAAGTAGGGGCCACCTATCAGAGGCTTGTGAACAAAATGTTCAAAGATCTCATTGGCCGCAATATGGAGGTGTATGTCGATGACATGCTAGTCAAGTCTAAAAAGGTTGGGGGCATGTGGAGGATATAGATGAATGCTTGAAGATCCTTTGAGAGCACAACATGAAACTCAACCCCCTCAAATGTTTTTTTGGAGTAGGCTCGGGAAAATTCCTTGGCATCATAGTCAATGCCTATGGAATAGAAGTGAAGCCAGACAAGATCCAAGTCCTTTTGAACATGAAGTTGCCCACAATAATCAAAGAAGTACAAAGCCTGATGGGAGGTATTGTTGAGCTAAGAAGATTTGTGTTCAAATCCATGGAGAAATGCGTACCCTTCTACAACGTACTCAGAGGAAACAAAAAATTTGAGTTGATAGGGGCGTGTGAAAAAAATTCCAAGAGCTAAAAAGCAATTGGCTCAACCTCCTATCCTATCAAAACCTCTGGACAATGAAGATTTGGGTGTGTACCTGGCTATCACAGAATCTATGAGTCCAGTCTTAATAAGAAATGAAGATGTTATACAACATCTAGTATTCTACATCAGTAGAAGACTAATCGATGTTGAAAGTCAATACCAACTTATGGATAAGCTGACATACAACTTACACTTAGCATCAAGAAATCTAAAGTCGTACTTCCAAGCTCACCCAATAAGGGTGTACACCAACTAGCCATTGTGATAGGTTTTGCAAAAACCTGAAGCGTCTGTTCGACTACTCAAGTGGGCCATTGAACTCGACCAATTTGATATCACATATCAACCGAGAGTGGCCATAAAAGGCCAAGCCCTTCCAAACTTTGTGGCTGAATGTACAAGCAAAAGCAAGAGCAGCAACAAGAACCTGAAAAACTAACATGGAAATTTCATGTTGATGGAAGTTGCACTGACCAAGTGTCTTGTGTAGGCATTGTCTTCATTACACCTAGGGGAAACAGCTGTATGGGGAAATCAAGTTTGGCTTTAAAGGCTCTAACAATGATGTTGAATATAAAGCCATTATCGTTGGCTTTAAGCTGGCGCATGAGCTACGGGCTGACCACCTGGACATCTAAACTAACTCTCAGCTCGTCCTAAATCAAGTCCTAGGAGAATAAATTGCTCGAGGTGAAAGAATGATAGCCTATTTAAGCAAGATCCAAGACTTGCTAAGTTGGCTCAAAGGCTATACAATAAGGTAGATCCCTAGTAAACAGAATGCCACAGTAGATGCAGTTGCCCGTCTGGTAGGCAATACCACCACTGACTAGGAAAACATGGTGCCAATATAGTTCTTGAAAGAACGTAGCATTACCATCCCTAAAGAAGTGGACAAGTTGGACAACAATCCAACCAGGAGGACACCTATTGCAGCTTACCTACAAACTCTAGCTTTGCCCAAAAACAGAAAATGAGGCAAAAAAGATGAGAAGAAAAGCTGCTAGGTATCTAATCCTAAACAAAGTAATGTATAGATGATGGTTCTCAATACCGCTCTTAAGGTGTATCACTAAGATAGAAGTCAATTGTTTGTTGATAGAAGTTCTTGAAGGCTTCTACAGAAGTCATGTCAAGGGTAAAGCCTATCCAAAAAGATACTCTGACAGTGGTACTTTTGGCCAACCATCATTGAAAATTCAATGGATTATGTCAAACA